>NW_026889756.1:2507500-2812500 GCF_033153115.1 Saccostrea echinata | reverse complement strand
TATATATATATAAATCCTTGTAATTTTTAAGAACAACTTTTTAATTGCAGGACAATGAAATCAAAGAGAAATTTCTAGAGATCAGAAGGAAAGCGAAGCGTGTGGTTTCTGCCACTGGATTCTCTCTGACAGACAGCGAAGATGACGCCACTCCCACAAAAAGAGCGAAAATGACAACTTCGGTTAAAGACAGGTCCGTAAAAATGATGACCAAAGACATCAAAATCGAATTTTCGGCAAAGTTGCAGGCAAATAAACATGCGTGGGCTTATGAAGACCCATGTGTCTTGCCTAGAAAAGTGAAACGTGTGTCGGATGAAATAATGGATGTGAACCAAATGTACTCGTCGCACCTTTTGGACGTTCCTAAGAGACGATATAAAATGCCTCAGAAACGCCACCGGTCGGGATCCGACATTCCGTCCGGAAGCGGAAATGATGTCACATCTTTGTTTCCTATTCCGTTCCCAAGGACTTTCCTGAAACATGGGAAAAAGTGCACTAACTGCTAACTAAATACGTGTCATACATCTACACAATCATGTATTCTTATATATTTATTTGTTTATCATTGTTGAAATATACCCATGTTTTGTTAAGTCTATTTTCCTAGTTGGTTTGTTATTGTTGGGGACTTTTAAACTATTAGATCCGCTCCTTGGTAAGTTTTAATTAATTTTGCCACATGTACCAGATGTGTTATCACGTACTAAGTGGTGTTACCGATTTATCTCCCACTTCAAAGGAAGAACTCATTCGAACTTCTTTGTTCCGCGGACGGATGATACACAAAGAGTGTACAGGTGAACTGAGGAAAGGTCATTCACACGAAATGGAACTCACTAATGATGATATTAAAATAATGAGGTCCTAGAGACCCAAGGGAGATAATACCTCGTGTTTTGGTGCACTGGTATCGTTTACACGAGTCGAGGTTAAAGGAAGGAAAAACAGCCGCCTGTTACATTTGATCTTCGACGGTTCACGGATACAAGTAATTAAAGTAGTCAGTTAAATGCAACCTTTTTTCGTTCATGGAACTTCATCATTCATAGAACCTTTTTGACAGTTACATATGGGTAAGAATTAATCAAATCCAGAGCCCCTTCATAGAGGACTGCGTTCATAGACTGCGGCTTTGTCATTATCCTATAAGCAGTATAAGACTGGGCTTTATTGTGCCAAAGTCCAAAAATCGATACCCCCCCACCCCCCCGTCCACAGGCGCTCCAATCAGAATCTTCTAATTTTATGCTTTTGACATCCTGTCTTCTTCAATGAATGACAAACAAGTTAGAGCGCAGTAAACCTCCATTAATACTTAAAATCTCCGGAGAGCATCAGGTTTTCCAAGGTGCAAATGAACATGTATCTATATAACGATCAGTCTGGTTAATGTCATGTGTGATTCGCAGAGATTTTTAAGTAACAGTTAAAGTTGAATCTGTATGATATCAGACAAATGTAAAATGCACCACAACACCTTGCCAAGAAAATATGTATATATGTACCCTCTTAAGTGGCGGAACGCACGACCCTGGGTTCCTTCGGTGCCATTATAAAGGTACCTTGAAGATGCTTCTATAGCCTCCTAAAAAATCAAAAGTAATTTACATATATAGGGGTAACGTTGAATATGTATTTAACACAGTTATACGTATAGTTCTTCAGTTATTAATTCAATTGAACATATTTAAAAAATTAAAGACTTTCTGATTAATAATTAAAAAAAATGAAAAAAATTATTCCATTAATAAAAATTAATTGACATTTAATAATTCAATAATGAAAGAACCACGTACATTATTAAAAATTAATTGACATTTAATAGTTCAATAATGAATTGAAAGAACCACGTACATTATTGAAAAAAACTGACAGAGGGAATGTGGAGTGTTTAGATAAACTCCGGCTAAGAAACCCTGCTGATTGATTTAACATAAAGATACACACTTCAAAGAAAGCCCGTCATTAAAAGTGTCTTGTAACTTACGATGACACATTGATCACTGGATATAAACATTTACACCGCAGACTTATCGGAAATCCGAAGCCATTCAATATACAATTATCTTTAAAGTAAGTAAAATTCTGAAATAGCGACCGAAAAATGATAAAACGAACCCGGCCTTACGAAGGAATTAACCCCATGTTGAAGGCCGGGCGATCTTAACAGCGGTGCTAGAGATAAAATATTTTAGAACCTGGTTTTAAAAGATTTTACTTCAAATTCCGTTGAAGGAAAACATAAAAAAAAAAATACATGCTCTTATCAGTTAGTGGAGTTGGATAAAGAGATTTATGAATGAGGGAAACTTACATGATGTTTTAGGAAGGGGCGAGTGATCCTTGGTGAGTATACTTTTAAATGAATGAGGTTTAAAACACCTTAAATTGAGACTCATTAACAACTTTTATATATGTATCTTGCATATATATATATATATATATATATATATATATATATATATATATATATATATATATATATATATATATATATATATATAATATAAATATAAATTACGGTCTCTTTACACCAATTTATTAAAATATTGTAAATATTGAAGTAAGATTGATTTTTCAAGTTTTAATCAGTGATTGTTGTTATTGCGTCAAGTGCCTATATTAGACACTTCCCGTTTTGAAGTGCTGTAGATATTAAATTCTTTGTTTGTCGATTGGCACGGTTCATCAATCACTTTCCAATTGTAAACACTTTTGTGTAGATTGCTAATGATAGATTACTTCTCTTTTAAAGTCAAATTGGATACCCGGATTTAGATTGACAAAACTAATTTCAAAATGTAAACACTCTTTAATGTAGAAATAAAGAACGTCTTTAAAATTGTCGGCTTTGGTGAGAATAATGTAGGAGGCAGAAACCAGCGGGAGATTGTTAAAGGCTGAGAATTATCTTATAAACATTTGATCTCTCTTCAGAGAGCTTTAGTTAACGGCTATGGTGCACACAGGCCAGGGTTAATTTGAAATTGTAACAGAAGGTTTGTAATTTTCACTGTGTATGTATCAGCCAGTTTTGTTTCTTGGATCTTTGGTTCAGGAAGTACGGGTAAACAGTTTTCTTTACCTCGAGATAAAACAAAATAAATGTGTTTTTCTTTCCATAATTATTTATCAAAGTTTATGGAAGTTCATTATAATTTTTTTGTTGTTTATTGCGCTGTTTTTCAAAAATATTGATGTTTAATAATTTCAAATCTCACAGCGAATTACACAATTAATCATTTTTTTAAGAAACAAAGGGTGTGGATTTGCGTATTTGATTTCGTCACAAGTAAATAAAATATATACCTATTTTAACTTCCAGAGTTTTAACTTTGGAGAGAGGAGAAATCAAAGAGGGCAAAACTGACAGTTTGAGACAAAAGGTTTGTTTCTTTTGTGACGTCTGATATAGAGTTTGGATCTTCTTGGTATACAAAAGGCACTCGGCAACTGCTTTTGAAATACTGCATATTGTGTGAGGGCGAACCGCAAACCCAGAAAAAAATAGGCAAGATCGAAATATTCAACTAGACGTTTGATTTTCTCCATGGATATTTTACGAATTAATTCAGTTCTGACATATTCATAAGGAATTACTTCAACATATATGGATTAAAAGTGTCGCTCAAACTTTATGGTAGATAAACTATTTTGTATATAGATAAAAAGAACTGGTGATTATATTTTACTTAAAAATTGTGAACTCTGCTAAATAAAAGAGGCAGATCTAAATGACAGTGCACGGCGTGGACGTCGTTGTGATGAACTACAGAGGAGCGGGGTCGAATGGGGCAAGGGGTCGAGGTCAATCAATTAATGACAACAGCGTCTGTAAGATCGTTGTCCTGGGATGCCCGGGGGTTGGGAAAACAGGTGAGATTAACACTCACAGTCATCAATTTACTTAAAAATTATAGAAGTTGTACAGTCAATGCAACTTATTTTATTTCCATATGTTTAACTGAAATATTAAGTCAAAGGCGCAGAGAGAGAGAGAGAGAGAGAGAGAGAGAGATTACTATTTATATGTACATTGTATTTCAACTTTTTTCAGCCTTGACGGTGCGCTATTTGACGAAACGTTTCATTGGGGAATATAGTCCAACGTTAGGTAAGTGTATTACCACATGTATAGGTGTATCATACTATAGACCATCTCTCATTAACAAGCTTTGATATGGGGGATCTGAAGAAAGATGAAAATTGATGTTATAAAGTGGCTATCATAAAATAGAAAGGGAGAGTAGTCACTGGGGATTTTATTCTTTGTGTTTTGTTTTTGCCTTATATTTATTGATTATGAGCTAACAAGAGATCTGTAATCATTATTATCCTGTTTTAATAATCCGAGACAAGATTTAAAATAGCATTTCCAATTATCAACACAATGAAATGCGGAAGTGCTCTACTGGAATTCAAACTCTTTAGAACATCTAAAATTAAACACAACACAGCAGTTTTTAATATCATAACTTCAGATGTCGCTAATTAACTGTTTCTTTTTGGAGAATATATATATGTTATAATATTTCTGGAATGTTCCCAAACAAAGCGCTCAAAATTAATAAAAGCTCTTAAGCTCCATGTAGAAGATTTTTTTTACTGACTATAATACATTGATTTGCCAATAAGCTGACGTCACGGCCTGTATTTTACGCTATCAGCTTTATTTAACCTTGGCCTCGATTCAGTTTTGCTGCAGTGATAAAATGTAAAAATCATTGACTATTAAAAAATAACGAATATTTTATCACAATGAAAACAAACAGTTTAATACATGTATCATAGCTTCTGTTGTATGTGACAAGACTCATTATTTGAATTTACTAATTTATATGTTAAATTTCAATGGTTTGGTGAGAAAAATGAAGTCTTAACAGATATAATTTTATATGGTTTTTATTTATATACTCTGTCTTAACTTATAATGCAGCTACAGTATCAATAAACAGCAAATTATTAATTTTAATATTGTCCCTCATCCTATACGGTCAATTCTCTCTCTCTCAATATCTGTACATTCGGTTCAGAACCTCTTTCTATCTCTCAATATTGAATATAATTACCTTTTTTTAAAATAATAATTAATACTTAGTATATGAACATGATGAATTATGCCAGTTAAATATTATTCCAAAAAGCATCAGCAGTTAATTTTAATTAATTTTGACCCCGATCTTTTTTAAGGATAAAGTTGTCTGATGAAGATGTTACTGTACTGATAAAACCAACAAAATCTGATAACATTTGACATACAGCTGCTAAAACTCACGAACATGCTTCCAGCCAATACAGATCGGAATTCCTCTGTAGTTATTGTTCTAAGCAGAGACGATCCGGACGATTTCCTCTGTACTTTACAAATTTTACAAGCTAATTAAACGGTGTATTTGTTCATTAATTGTGAACACATTAACAAGATTACCTCGGATTTAAGGAAGCTGGTTTTAACCCTCGTCTGATGGAATCTTCCCTGACGCCGAGTGATTAGGAATTAATCAAACCCAGGGGGCGATAAATTTAACAAACAGACAGTTAAAGTAAAACGAATAGCCGGAAAATTAGCTACTAAAGAAGATGTTATCGTACACTCTCTGAACTCTAGATAAATTACCCGAACTTGGCCATCCAGGACTCCGTTTTACAGAAGAACTTACGACTAAAACCAAAATTTAATTTTGAGAATAACTCTTTTCTCTATATTAATTTGAAAATTCAAGTAATTTTTAAAAATAATTTTGAAAAACATTTTCATGCAAGAAATTTTCAACAGCCATATTAATTTTGCAAGTCTTTAATCCAATGAAGTTTTTGGTCATGTAAAGAATGCTTTGAGTGACTGTCAACCAGTTAGAAACAAGGGTTTAGAATATATTTTAAAACCTGCAAAACTTCCACGGATGTGACGTCACAAATGTATCTCGATTACCTCGCAGTTATATATTCAATTCAATTTATTGATTCACCAAACATGTTGGCATACAACCATGTTACAAACAAAATGAAAAATACAGTGTGTTTTCAGATTACTAAAACATATACTAAAGTACATACATACATGCAAGTGTACAAATCAGTGAAGTCAACTACTTTTACAACTTGAAGTTATACATAATCATTATGCAAAGAGTATAAACAGTATAATATGGACAGAGATAAACTAATTAATGCATTAAATATATATTATTGTGCTCTATTTTTAGAACGCAATTCAAAACATTCATGTAAAAATTCGCACAGCCTTCTAGAATGAACTGCATTGTCAGGATTACAAAGTACTTTACAATGATTTTCCTTCAACATGTTATCATTTAAATTATAGATGTTCAAAGGGTAATACTTTTTTCGCAAATCTTTATATATAGGACAGTCATATATGAAATGTATTTCATTTTCTACAACATTTGTACAATAGTGACAAAAACGAGATTCTTTTGGGATACAAGGCTTTGAATATCTGCCAATTTCAATTTCTAAAGGGTGTGCAGAAATTCTCAGTTTTGTTAATTTAGAACGTACAGATTTATTAATTGGAAATTTCAAGTAGTCTTGTAATTCATAGTTCTTTCTAATTTGACTGTAAAATAATAATTTACCACATTTGGTATATAACTTACTACCGCTCTTTCGTGTTAAAGTCAAGAAAGCTCTAAATCTCGCTTCATGTGGCAGAGGACAGTTTTTTTTCTAATGTAATACATATGCAAGGGGGGTAGGCATATACATGAGGTCAATAAGAACAGGTATGTTTGGACAGTTTTTTTTTTTTTTGGGGGGGGGGCTAATTAATTACCTTCATATATCAATAGCTCAAAATATATGGCAAACATATAGCATGTAGTGTACCTAATATGTTGACGGTGCGACCGTTGGGGCGAGCGCATTGTTCGCTTCATTCATTAAGATCCGCCTCTTCAAACGGCATGAGACATTTGGAACGTCTAGACTGTGACGTCACATGACATCGTATGTTAGCTGCATTTCCATAAAGAAAGTTTAAAAAGTGCAATGATTTTAACAAAGAACGCTTAATCTACTATCTGTTTGCAATATCCATTAAATTAAGGTGAGTTTATTTTGTGTGAATTTTTAGTTGTTGTTACCGCGCTAACGAAGTTAGCAGCGAGAACAAGAAGCGATGCATTGTGGGTCCAGAATTATTGCGGAAAAAAATTCTATTGAATGAATGTGCAGTAGTCCGAATTTTCTCTTCGCCCAGGCGTTGTCGTTAGAGCTCGCAGTGACGAGCGGCGATTCTCGCCGCTCGGTGCGCTCGCTATTAAAGTGCATGTGTACCGAACATGCACTTTGTGGCCTCCCCAGACTTTGGCTTGTTGTCCCAAGATTTGGGCCTCATCCGCACTCATACAGCACATCCCAGTCCCGAACGAGGGGGAGGGGGTGAAACTCCTAGCATAGATCAATGCATTCCCTAATGAAAATTCACTAATTGATCTGGGCCCATTCACCTTCCCTCTGAGACCTTCTTCTCAGGCCTACTGCTTTCCAGCTGAATTTCTTCGGTAACTGCCAGTATGCCATAGTTTCGGATTTACAGCTCTTTATTTGCTAAGCATCATAGTGACACCTACATGTTGCACATCATTTTCTCAACAAGCACTCTGCTACACTGCACATATATCCCATAATTATTCTATTCATTTTTCTACATAAAATATCACATCAAAAAAGGGGAAATCAGTTGTTTCAAGAAATTTGACCGTGACTTAAGTACGAAACTACCACCTTTTGCGGGACATGACATATTGTTTAAGCTAGTTACAATGGAATGAATCGATCAGTAAGTATAATGCCAAAAGTACAAAGTATTGCTATAATAGTTGCACTTCAGATAGTCGGAATGTTTAGACTTTCAAAAGTAACAATTATCAGGAAAAAATGGTTGAGAGTCAGCTTACTGGAAACTATCAATATAAATGTAACAAAAGAACTTAACGTCTCCTAAATATTATCAGCTTGGAGCACCAAACGTTTAGCAAAATATTTCACCAGGACTTCTTTCCTATCTGTCTACATTGATCGACCTCGTAGTGCCGTATTCAACAGCACATCTGCTCCAAGGTTATTAACGTTACCTACCTCCACCACGAAAGAGTTCCGCGAAGTTTAGTGTATGAAGTATCCACATTATAAGAATTGTTTGTTTAAAAATCGAGGACTCTTGATGCATAGACAATTAATAGAAGAATTAGAACGGACATCCCCGCGCTAAATGCAAGAAAAGTTATCTTTTCGTATACCATGGCGCGAAAGATACTTTACACCAATCTCATGCGGAAGAGCGAAAACGCTAGTGCCCTAGGTATCGCTCTTGCTATCTCGTAAGATGAAGAAGCGAGGGTGATGTTTACGCCACATAAGTTTTAACTTTTGGGCAAGTGATCTACATATGAGTCATTGTATCCCATGATCTCACACACAACGTGACATCATGACCTACTTACTTCAAAAACAGATGAGGATATCAGTTGGTTTATAGCTCATAAAATTATGTCAGCAAGTTTCATCAATAATAGGTCCTAACACGAAAAGCTGATCATTATAGTTTTGAGTTCAGTGACCCCCATCCTTTGACGCCTTTTATCCATTTATCTAGATTTTCAGAAGTTTATCGTTTGAAACAATCGAAATTGATAGCAGTGGAAATGACGTCATGTTGGGCAAATGGTCGTACAAAAGTTGGTGCATTTCTCTCTCTCTCTCTCTCTCTTGATATAGGTTAGTCATGCTAGTTCTCAGTTTGTGTTAAAAGACCATTGCCATCTTGTATTTAAGATCTTTTTAATTTTACATTACAACTACTTCGCTCGCCAAAAATTATCTATTCCAATATTTGTTACTTTTTTATGTGATTGGGATAATTTATTTTCTAATCGAAATGTTCGTATACAGAATCTGATGGTCAATGTCCACTGTTAAGTAAGAAATCAACAATTTGAGATGCAAATCTTTCGCTGGAGATTTGAACCCCCCCCCCAACCCCTAAAAAAAAATATCAAACATGGCTGTTCGTATTTCAAATACTAGTCGGTGAAGTGCATTATTTTGGTGAATATCAGGTGATATATTTCCAGAACTATTCTGTATATTTCCATTGTATTTAGAGTTTATTGCTTAGATAAACAGACGCTATGATATTATGATACGGGAACTGGTAAATTCAAGAGATAGAGAGAGAGCCAATAAAGTTGTATATCTAAATACGTTGTAGCACATCGAGTGCCGTGATAAATTGTTAAGGCGAATAAAATGTTTGTTAACATGCAAGGTGATGGGGAGTTAAGGAACAATAAATATGGCCCCGTAGAGATTTTATGAAAATTAATCTTTTGAGTTTAATCTTTAGGGTTGGACCACAACTATCTTAAAGATTGTACAATAATGAAAATGCATATAAAATATATAATGTCTATAGGGATTTCAATATACAAGCATTTACTGTATAAAATAATGTTTGAGATATATTTCTTTTTCGCCATTCATAATGTACCTATTATACACAGTGCATGTATTAGCAATTGGGAGAGGTTTTAGTAATAAAATTTTTAATGGTAGAATTTTGAGGGGATTCTATCATAAATCTAGGTTCACGCACTACATGTGTAAATTCATGTTTAGGAAGATTAGATTCCTCTATGTGGAATTATTAGATGTTCCAGAAGAATGAAGATAAACGTTATTAAAAATTTAGCGAGAGAGAGAGAGAGAGTCTTCGAACTTGCTTGGGGTTTGCGTTTATTTTAAATATGCTGCGAAAATATTGTAAAATTCTTTACTTCTCTAAGTAAAATCGGACCTGGGGGGCTTTTGATGTAGACAAAAGCTAATTGACTGCCTTGAGGAATGTTTTTGTAAATAAATATATTTTTCAGCAAGTTTTGCACTTCAGAAAGAGTATTCACTTTTTTGTCTGTTTTGATGAATAAGATAATGCTCCGATATCAAATCTGTCAGTCGCCTCGCAACCTTCTCCTGATCAATGTACACACACATCAACAAGATAACGATAGGCTTGGATCTGAAGAAAAAACGGAATTTTGAATGAATAACGTGTTTATTTCATAAAATCAAAGGTGTAGGGTGTTTTTCTCTCGCTCACCCAGCAGTTAATATATCACATTTATCTTACAATGTTTTTATATTTATCAGATATTCATTAAACTGAACAAGTAACGGATCAGATATTGTTTGAGTGCAAATGAATTTTTTATGGCTATTTGAATTTCGCGTTTTCCATAAAATGTCATTCATAAAATTTTCAATGAAATTTGACCACTACTTAAAATTTAATGACACCCTAGTTCAAGCATAAATATCAATATTGAAAAACAAATGAAAGCCCCCCTCCCCCCCCCCTAAAAAACCCAGACTGCATATATAAACATTACGTAGAAAACATTTTTAATGCTTCTTCATCTGCGCATTGTACGTACGCATACAAATCTTTTTCCAGACTTTAATTTCTGTGTGCACAATATTTTTCCTTTTTGTCTGAGATTTCATAACGAGAATTCAAATATCTACTCTCTCTGTCAAACTGCCTTGATAAAAAACAGCCTTGAAATCTTTGGAATAGTTTTATTCGTTTCTTTAACCAGGTAAACTCAATCACTCAGCCAGGGAATATTAATTTTTGACTGAAATAAGCAGTTTTTACATAGACAAGATTGAATGCAAAGTGACAAGCAAGAATTCTGAATTTTTATTGTGTAGACCATGCAGGAAAAATAAATCTTATAATGACAATATGATAATGTTTTAGATAAATAATGATAATGTTTTAGATAAATAAAATATAATGCATAAATTTACTTGTTAAATTTCAAATTCAAATTTCAAATTGAGTCTATAATTCATCGTTTCCCATTCATTTAACTTTATCATAAAGTGTTCAGAATGCCAAAATTATCCCAAACTGCATCAGCAGCTTATTGCATCGAAATATTTTACACAGTTTCATGTGGGCAAACAAAAAAAAGTTTTTAAGCAATCAATTTACATTTCATTCTTATAAAAAAAGAGTTCATGATTTCGTTGGGATGCAAATTCGTGGGTAAGGTGCCCTACAAAATCCACGGACATTGTTCCTCTTGTAAAGTGATGTATAGTACTACGTGCAAGTTTGAAAATACCTCATATTTAAAGAAGTTTAAATTCAAGAAAAATGTGTAGACATTTCTTTTTTGAACTGAACGATTTATATACTTTCTAGGTCGACTCACTGGCGTATGCGTTTTTTTACTGAATGTCAGTTCTGATTTTCAAAGAGATCGATCTAATTAAGGTTAGCAGGAAAACCGGAAGGCGCTCTAAAAGAGATCGAACTAATTAGAATTTAGCAATATAACCGGAAGCTCTACTATCGATCGTTTAAATACAAAGTGCATGACGTGGGAGGAAAAGTCGCCTCATAAACTTGAATTTTTGACGCTTTCTTATCATTTTTTTAGAAGGGCAATTTGGAAGCAATCGTAACATCTTTAAACCCTAAAATCTTATCTAAAGGAAACACGCTAGAATGACCCTGTGTGCTGGATTACATATTGATCTAAATTTTTAGATTAGAAAAAATTCAAAGAAATATTTTATGTACTTTACTCTGAATGGAATTTAAATTCTTCAAAACCTGCACTTTTAATAATTTCTAGAATGCTCTGACGTGCAATATATGTTTTACAGAGAGTATTTACAAGTTGCAGACGACAGTTGACGACGATGACGTCAGACTGGAGATCCTGGACACAGCAGGGCAGGTAAAATCATGTCAGCCTTCATTCAAGAGAAAATTCTGTTTGGTGTTAAAAAAAAGTCAAAATACAAAAAAAAAAAAAAAAAAAAAATTAGAGGGACACCTCAGACCTGAACAAGCCTTCGGCTCATTCCAATAAACTCAAAAATGTAATTTACACCAAATGGTTCATTTCATATATTTGCCCAAACGTTTGAATGTGCTAAATTTTATTATATAAAATTAACTTGCCAGTTAAGGAGCAGTAAGACAATGCTATCGATTCAGTACTGTATCATTCCGAAAGTATTTTTGAAAATTCCGGATGGGGATTAGGGGTGTCATATTCTTTGCCCAAGTTTGCACGTGTGACCACAAAAGTGGGGCTTCATTGAAACACCCTATATCCCAGAATAATTTTAATTCCTCATTTATAGTACATGTTGAATTCTATTTTCAGGATCAGGAATATTGGAAAGATGGCTACGCACTGTGGGCCGATTGTTTTGTCTTTGTGTATTCCATTACGGACAGAAGCAGCTTCGAGGAAATAATCAAACTAAAGCGACAAGTGGAAACTATCCGAAGATCCACGAACATTTCCGGAATCCTTGTCGGAAACAAACTAGACCTACTTCACGATCGACAGGTTCCCGCCTCGGACGGAACGGAACTTGCCGATGAGATCGGCTGTAAGTTTTACGAAGTTTCGGCCGCGGACTGGACACAAGTGTCTGATATAGACGTCATGTTTCAGGACTTGTTTCGGGAATACCGGCGAGCTAAAATGGCCCGTGAGGGGCGGCAGAGAAAAACAAGTTCATCTGTGAAGTTCAAGCAAGCCATACAAAAGGTCATATCCGGAAAAGCGCCTGTAAAGAAAACGCTGAGTGCATGATTCAGTGGAGTGGATCTAGGTTTTAATCAATAATTCATCATTCTTGTATATATATTTTTTACGATTGAAAAGCTTAAATATTATTTTACTTCAATTAAAGCCATATTAGTGACCTACCCTTTGATGAAAGAAAATCAACTTCATCAAAATCTGAAAATGCAATGACTTTCAATTTCATACTTAATACTGTACATGTAATACTAGTAAACGATATTCTAAAGGGGTTTGATCCGTCATCAATTTTTTCTTTCTAATATGTTTTTGAAATTTTGAATTCAAGAGAGTGTTGAAGCCATTAATTAAAACTTTTAGGTATATCAATCAATATTCTTGTTAGTAAAGAAAGACCAATAATTGTACACTTTTTGATCAACAACATTATGATTAAGTGTGACGTTACGCTAGAAAATAATATTTATTGTATGTAACGATTGTTTGAATGAAAATGTAGTTTCTAATGATGGTCTGTGATATATGATTTATGTATGAGGATATAAAACAATCATTATATTGTTAATCTGCCTTGTTTTATATATATATATATATATATATATATATATTGTGTAATTACAATTTTTTATCGATATGATATAAAACCTGCCAAAAAAGAAAGGGAGACAACAAAGCTATGGATCTATCTTTCTGGTCCAAATACTGACATTTCCGATCCTTCTGTTATATTATCGTATATAGTATTGTATAGTATAGTATTTTTATTTCTTCTCACAAACAAAACCTTGAAAGTAATTTGATGGAGGAAATAATTTTAACAAAAATAAATGTGGAATGAAACAAGAGGCCCATGGGCCACAGCGCTCACCTGAGCACATTGGCTGGGGAAAAGCAGAAATCAGTTTAGTATTGAAAAGATTGAGTATACATGTATATTATTAAGCGATCGCAAATACCCCCCCCCCCCAACCCAGGGGTAAGGGGGGGGGGGTATCATAATGATTTGTTCATACTTGAATCTACACTAACTGAGGATGCTTCCACATTTCACATTTCTTTGACTAATCATAGCTTAAGAAGATTTTTTTTCTATATGTTTGATCTCTATTTGTGGCCTTGCCCTACCCCCGGGGAACATGATTTGAATAAACTTGAATCTACATCATCTGAGGATGCTTCTGACTTTATATCAATGACTTGTCATAGATTTGCTGTTCTTGGGAAGATGTTTGAAAATATTGCCTATATATTCCAATGTTAAATTTTGATTGCCCATAATGTTGGCCCACCCTACTCCGGCGGGGTCCTGATTTGAAAAATTTGAATCAACATTACCTGAGGACGCTTCCATATAAATATAACTAATCATGCCTTTGCTGTTCCTGAGATGTTTTCCTCAAATAAATTCCTATGTAAAAATGTGATTGCCCCTTATGGCCCCTCCCCACACCTGGGGGTCATGATTTGCACAAATTTGAATCTACACAACCTGAGAATGCTTCCGTATAAATATGACAAATCATGGCATTGCTGCTCTTGAGAAAAAGATTTTGAATGATTTATACAATGTATTCCCATGTAAAACTTTGACCACCTATTGTTTCCCCTCCCCACCTCTTTGGGTCATGATTTGAACAAACTTGAATTTAAATACCTGAGGATGTTTCCAAATAAATATGACTAATCACGACTTTGCTGTTCTTGAGAAGAAGATATCTAAAGATTTTTCCTATGTATACCTGTAAAACTTTGATTGTGACCCCTCCCTACCCCTGGGGGTCATGATTTCAAGAAACTTGAATCTACACTACTGAGGATGTTTCCATATAAATATGACAAAGCAGAGCTTTGCTGTTCTTGAGAAGATCTTTCCTTTATAATCCTATGTAAAACATTCTTCGCCAATTTTGACCCCACCCTAGCCCCGGGTTCATGTTTTGAGCAAACTTGAATCTACACTATGTCAGGAAGCTTTCACATAAGCTTAATCTTTTCTGGCCCAGTGTTCTTGAGAAGAAGATTTCTAAATGACTTCACAAAATTTTTACATTTTATTATTTATCTCCAATTGGAAGAAGGTGTGGCCCTTCATTTGAAAAAAAAAATTGAATCCCCTTTACCGAAGGATACTCTGTGCCAAGTTTGGTTGAAATTGGTCCAGTGGTTCTTCAGGAGAAAAAGAAACTGTAAAAAGTTTACGACAACGACGCCAGACAACGGACAAATTTTGATCAGAAAAGCTCACTTGAGCCTTCAGCTCAGGTGAGCTAAAAGGGGGGTGCTCACGGTAATTATAATCAAATCACCCCCCCCCCTTTCCCATCTGCAGACCTGTAGCGTTATGGTTTTATATTTTAGTCTTTGATCATAACAGCTTTATGGTCGAAGACTAAATATATAAAGCCATAACGCTACAGTTCTGCACCTCCCCCCCTTTAAATTTGAAAAAAGGACTGAATAATTGAATTCAGTTCAATTTCATACCTTGTATGATAATCATGTTTATTTCAGCATCTTTAAAAATTTTATTAGAAAAGAGCGTTCATACATAGTTTTCCACAATTTTGCAATTCAGCAAATAAATGCACACAAATCATCTCAGCATTGGTCCCTTATATCAAAGAATCAAACATTTCATTTTGACTGAAAATATTATAACAATAAGAGGACTAGCTTACCTTAAAATTATATTTTAAATAATTATTTTTAAAATACAAATAACTGTAATTTTATCACAGCAGTTGTATAAGAGAAAATGATTTATTTCCAATAAGGAATAATAACAGAAGGTGATATAACATGTTCCCTACACGTGTGCGATAATTAACACCGGGTAGAACGCTACACTTGTGGGATAATTAACACCGGGTAGAACGCTACATGTGTGGGATAATTAACACCGGGTAGAACGCTACACTTGTGGGATATATAACACCAGGTAGAACGCTTCGTAATGTACATGCAATATGGCAACGTGGATAAATATGAAATAATTCATTTAGCTCATTTCTGAAAGAATTTTTTAATAAAATATACAGTTTCATGTATATTCCAAAAAATGCGGAAACATGTTTGAACCATGTCACTTATAAAAAAAATTCCGAGTCCGTCTTAGGTTAATCAGACCTGTCATAGGAAAGATAACTCTGGCTGGATTTAATGACATTGCCAAGTCTGTCAAAGTTTCGGGCTGGGAATGCTGAAATTGGTTAGATATCAATTATAACGGAATCAATCGGTATCCGTCACATTCAATTTCGCTGCCTTGTTTTCACTAGGAATGATTTCTCTTCATTGTAACAAGTCAACAACAAATTCTTAAAATACCAAAAATAGATGTACCGGTAGATATAAATAAATTTTTGCTTTGTAAGAATGTTGCATATCAAGAGTACTTATGGCTAATAATTATTCTCTTCATAAATTTTGATTTTAAAACCAATAGTCGGTAACCAGGATTCGGAGGGAAAAACAAGGAATCTGATCAGCGACTACGGAGTTTCATAAAAGCTACTCGGCTCCCTGGTCATTCTCTTCATCAGACACCTCTGGTATATTGTCGACACTGGGACGGTACTCCGACAGGACCGAGGACGCCTCGTCGTCATCCAAAACCAGACTATCGACTGTCGATCCGGAACTCCGGTGGGGCAGGCTAGGAACAATCACGCGCTTCTTACCGCTGGACTGACGGGACTCCGGGTGGACGCACGTGCTGGGACTGTGACCTAAAGAAAACATAGTTCACACTGTAAGTGCACGTACTGGCATAAATTTTCGCCGAGGCGACAAAACATGTGGATAATAACGGAATATATTGTTGCCAGAAAATAGGTACTATGCATGTATTTCTTAATTGATCAGCAAACGGAGTAGTGCCTTATCTAAATGCTCATCCTTAAAAATGTAATGCTATATGATCATTTCACATTAAAATAGGATATTGTAATGGAAAACCAGAATCGTAACTGTCTCTGGACTTCACCTATACTATTTACGGCATACTTTATGGTCAGTGATATAACATATACATATACTAAATTATTAAAGATATTAAATTTACAAAGTAAATAATTAGATCTTTAAGGAAAAATCTGAGAGATTAATTTGAAGCAATGTCTTCCTGTACGGACTCCTTCTATTGAAGATTCCTAGTGATGTTCGGAATACTCACTCTCTTCTTGTGCAGGTATGTCATTTCTCTCATATAGAACAGCTCCATGGCCTTAAACATTAAAGAAATTAAATTAGCATTATTTTCATAATTCATTGGCTGATTGATCTCAAAAATATACGACAAAATTAAATCATTTCAATAATTAGTCCCTTACCAACTCTGTAATGCCCTTGTCCATTATACTCGGCATAAGGATTAGCGTACCCGTAACCTCTTGGACTCCTTCCACCCCTACCTCTATATCCTGTGTTTTGATACTCGGCACCTCTTGGTTCGTGCCCTGTCTGACGATGGGTACAGTCCGGCGCGCTACAGCTATGGCGACTCTGTGACTTCCGCCCTTTCCTTGCTTCCGGTGGTCGTACGGTGGTAGCCAGAGCCATAGAATTGCACTTGTAGCACTTGCTGGTTGTGACATTTTTCTGACCATACCCACTTGAAATTACAAAAAAAAGTTTTTGGATGATCTGATTAAGTTACAATATAATTTGACACATTTTTTGGCACTCGTATAATATATACTTTCATAAAAGTCGACATCTAAGTAAATCTTTAGATTGCTAGTGTTGAATTCCTCTGAATTAAAAAAATCGGGAGGGGTATATTTTACCTGAATTCGTTCCCACAAGAACAGGTGAAGCCAGCCCATCCATATTCCTCGTCTTCTGGTACTGGGTCAAACTTTCGCAGACATTTGTTACACTTAGAGACCTGACATTATGGAAAGGTAATGTTAATTTTTTTACCTGCTGAAAAGTAATTTTGTGTCAGGAAATGTGACAGGTTACGTAATTCATTATTTATTTGAAGTGTAAGATGAACTGACGAATCTTAGAACAGTATCCCATTTAGTTCTTACAGAATCTTTCGCGAAACTGCAACATGCATGCATTATACTTCTCCATGAACTGATGACCTTTCATTAGGTATATATATTTCAATTATTTGATATTAAGTATTTGATGTTTACTGGTTAACTTAACCCCCTAAATAACGGACGTTTTGACTTTTCAGTAAGCTTATTTATCAGTGAGGAAAGGACGCATTCGTTATAACAAAAGATTTGACCTATAGGAGAGAACAATTTTCCGGGAAAAGTCACATTTAAAAATCAATGTTCTTTAGTTGTTTTCTATCGTATATTTGTCTAAATTTTTCAAATTTGCATTTTGAACCTAAATTTATTTATTTGCAACTTTGAAATTAACCTCCAAAGTTGATCAAAACAGTATTTTGTCCGTTAAAGCACTAATTTTTGCGTGAATTTTGGCATAGAAGTCCTTCAGGGCAGGCCTGTCCCTAAATTAAATTATGAAATTTTGATAGATTTTGATCTAAGGAATAATTTAAAACAAGATTTTTTTAGGAGCACCCCTGCCCTAGGGTCGAAATTCGTAAAAAAAAAAACTACAAAAAATGCGAAAACATATTTCTATCATACTGGTTTATATCTATGACGTATGTCTTCATAGACAGTATAGCTCAGAAAGATAGACCGCAGACTCTCAACAAGCAAGAACATTTTTAGTGTCCTGGTTCGAATCCACCTGTTGGCATACCTTTATTTTTTCAAATTTTCACCTGTAAAAACACGAATTTATTTTTTTTTTATACAGGCTTTTCCATTTTTCTTCTATTTTCTTCATTAAATGAATGAATGCTGTTGATATAAGACATCTATGGAAATGCAGATCATAAAATCTCTTTAACTGAACGCAATCAACCGGAACTATACCTCACTTTGTTCGAGGACACGAATCATTCACTTTGTGTTACTCGATACTGCAGGTGTCACGAAAAAAATCATGCCGAGCAAAAATTGCTGCGTTTGTCTTTCAAGAAAATCTCTGGGTAATAGTACTGTTGTGCCAGTGGGAGAGATACTGCGCTATGCAGATACATGTAAGATGCAGTTCATTCCTCGGGAAAATTGTGTGCATTGGCGACATGTTATGCCAAATATGCGGGAGGGAGGTTTACAGATAAGAAAAGAATGTGGTAAGGTCAGTTAAGGTTTTATGTCCCGTTGCCATTACCCAGGCATCAAGTAAGGACACAGGGTTCGACACTAACTTTTTAAGGATTAAGTCCGGCCGGACTAGTGCTTCTTTACTTTTACTAGTCCGCACGCGATTTTATGAGTCCGTCAAAAAAGAAAAAGAAACATCAATGTTTTTAAACATTAATTTAAATTGACAATTAATAGACGTTTTATACTTTTTTTTGAAAAAAAACAAAGCATTTACGTGAAATACATTATTCCACAGATTCGTTGAAATCTCGCAATCAGCAAGTACGATCGTATTCCCGATCTCGTTTTTTTTAGTCTTTACATTACATCCAAAACGTACAACATCTTTCTTTAAAGTGTCATACTAAATCATGATCGCTAAAAACATTTTACTTCATATCGATCATGACTCAGAACTGCGTAACTACCCGCCAAAAGCTAAAAATCTAAAAATACACGGAGATTTTCCAGTAAACGTTGTCGAGAATGGGACATCGGTAATTTATTCATATTGTTTTCCAGAAATTTTTATTGGTCCGCTCGGACTAATTAGCCACAGATTTTACTAGTCTGAATGAAAATGTATTAGTCTGAGACTAACGGACTAACGTTAGTGTCGAACCCTGAAGGACCCTCATACAAAGGATGTATCTGTAAATACCGAGGTAAGATCATATGAACACACAGTTGACTACAACTAAAGCGATACATGAGAAACAAGAAACTACACACATGTGGCCTAAAGTCAGCAACCGGAACGGATATCGATAAGCTTTTTCTACAGACTGAAACCAATATCGGCCCTATAGGTCAACACATATATACACCTAGAAGTGATCCTTTGACTTATGAGTGATATTCATCCTGTGACTAGACAATTACTCGAAACCTTGCAAGTTAGGCAGTAATATATACCTCTACTAGTTAATCCCTAGTGATGAAAGATTACCGGTTATCTATACGATTAATTGTCGGTTAACTGGTCCTTTACTGGTTAAACCTTACATTAAATGATAGATGTTTACAGGTCATCTAGACGATTGCCGGTTAACTGGTCCTTTACTTGTTAATTTATACATGTTGGTTACCTTTAGTTAAGCAACTCTAAGGTAAAGAAGTTGTTCCCTATAAACCATCAATTTAGCCGATAACTCAGTCTTACTGGTTTACGCTTCGGAACCCTCTTCCACCACACGTTGTCACAAGCTTCACACGCGAACTGTCGCTTCTTGCTGGGAATTTTATCCTTCTCTGCGTTCAGGCGGAGTAACTCGCTTTTTTGAAGACCAACAATGTCATTCTGAAATAGTTCAAAGCAGGGAATTTTTCAAACTAACGTATAAACAAGTAAAAGTATTTCTATCAATTAATTTTGATTATCATTTACCTATTAAAAATCTTCTTTTTTCACCAAACTTTTTCAATAAAAGTGCTTAGAAAACAGGAGTACTATAACAGCATTATTTACAAAACAAAGAAAAAAATAGTTTAAAAAAATAATTTATAAGTATTTGGTACCTCTGATTTTCCGGTGATTAACTGGGTAACTATTGCAGGCTCATCTGAAAAAAAGAAAAAAAGAAGAAATAATAGCAGCAGATGATTAAAAAAAATGAAGAAAATAGGAATACACAAATTTTATGAAAACTTTATACTGTCTAAAACGCACTCACTGCTGAAAATAAAATCTACTGTTTCCGGTTGGTTCCAGTTATGGTTGTCAAGGAGACGTCTAACTTCCTCTCTGTTAAATCGTCCGTGAAACAACTCACGGACCCGTGTAATCTGAATTATGTTTAAAAAAAAAAAAAGGCTATATCTGTATGGAAAAAAAATGCCCTTTTACAACAGGACAATTCGTTGAACACGGTCACAAAATAAATAGATGACAGCCACTATTGATTTTTTTTCCTTATTCATTTTTGTTTCATTATTTTCTATTTGGGACATACATCAGGGAAGAAAATAAGGAAGCTTGTTTGTAAGTAAAAAAATTCAACATGTTCAAGTGAATATAGAATCAAGAAATGAAGCGGATATGCTCCAATCTCTTTAAAAAGGTCTTGACAATTCATACAAGTATACGTACCATCTCTAATTTATCATCGTCCCCCATGATTAAACATGTATGCCACTAGCTATTAAACGAAAAACATCGATGTTCCATTTCTAAAAAAAAAAAGCTGTTCCTTGAAAAAAAGCTACTTTCATTTTCGATATACGGATTGGAAGAAAGACAACTGTCATATTTATTTTTGTAAATAACATATAATTGCGGCGTGGATCAAACAAAAAAAAAACATTTCCTAATTCCTATGTCCTTCTTGTCTTTAATTGGTGATTACTCAATTATTGCCTTACAATGAATGTTTGAATAAATTAAATCTAAAGCGTAATAAATAAAAATTTAATGCATTTCAACAAAGATTCTTACTGAATTTCTCTTAAAGGTGCTTGGACACAGATTTGAAGTTAACATTTTCTCAAATTTTCTGCATAATTTCATGACTTATTTGTTGCTATAGCATTTCATACTAAAATATAATAAAAATCTTATTTCATCTCGAAGTTATTGAAACTTCAAATTTATGGACGCGTTTGATTGACACATCCTTGCACTTTCACAAATTTTAATTCTATTCTTAATACTTAAAAAAGTGGCAATTTTGTTGTGTATTAATGAAAAATATTAAAACTATAATCCAGAAAAATTCAGAGTAGAAATGTTCGAAAGCAAAATCCACTCACAGTATTGTCAGTCCGTGCTCAGTGGTGTGTGCAGACTTTAACAATTGAACACACCCGGTGAATCGTAAAGATTAACAATAACAGAGCTCGTGCCCTGTTTACAAAAACAGTTTATGTTTCACGGGTGTATTCAATTTGTTAAACTCTGTACACAACACTGAGCACGGGCTTTCGATATTAGTGAGGGGGTTTGCTTTCGCACATTTCTACTCTGAATTTTCTGGATTATAGATGTAATGTTTTTCATTAATACACAAAAAATAGCTTCTTTTCTTAAATATTAAGGATAAAGAGAAAATTTGTGAAAATGCAAGGATGTGTTAATCAAACGCGTCCAGGAATTCGTAGTTCCAATAATTTCCAGATAAAATAAGTTTTTAATTATATTTTCGTGTGAAATGCTATTGCAATATATAAATCGTGATATTATACAGAAAATTTGATAAAATATTAACTTCAAATCTGTGTCTAAGCACCTTTAAAAAACTTTAACTTTTTATCTTAGTTAATATTACATACCTGTAATTAAATAGAACGTAGATCGAGGTCACCTCAGTTAGATTCTAGATAACTCTAACAAGGTAGATCGGTGTCAATCATATAAATTTATCTGTTATGTAATCTTAATTTTAATTTATCTACATTATCATAGTAAGGAAAAGCACTAGTGATATACTGCCGCATATTTGTACATGTATGAAGGCGCAATCTTCATAAATCGATCAAGGGCACATTCAAAGAATCCTTGTAAGATTTTAAATATAAATTGAAAGGAATTATTATATTCGAAAAGTGTTCTCTAGCCTAGTGAAATCTTTCAAATGAATTATTAAATTTCTATTTGTATGGCAGCTGACGGAGGGAAAATAAGCACGAAATCTTAAAAAGATGATTTTAACCATTGCTAGATCAGCCACATCACTCGAACAATCTAAATATACAATTTAATCGTCTTGCAAAAACTGTATTTTTATCACAAAAAAGTACCAGTATATCCGTGATCCCTAACTGTCGCTCTGCTCTGCAGGCGACACAAAAAAGAAGTACGAGTATTTCCGTGATCCCTAAGTGCATCTTAGCTTTGCTCTGATGGCGACACATTTCCATTGTGCATCTTAACTAAATTTTACTATAAAGTAAATAACTGGTCTATAGTTTTTGTATCGGTATAATAAAACAGCTAATTATAATAACGTCATCTCGGGAAATAGAATTAGAGTCCTGCCGACCCCTTCAATGATATATGCCCCCACGTACCGCTTTCTCTGTGACGTGAGCGGGCGGGTGTACACGAGTATGTCTAGGTATGCCACTACTCTACACATCATTTCTGGAAAAAAAATATCGATATACATGTTGAGTGCCGAAAGAACAAGGTACGATAAACACCAAAACTGCCCCTTTTCAAATTTGTTCTCGATTTTTGAAGATATGTCTACTGTGTGCCTTTTAAATTCATTTTATTTTAGAAATTATTTCTAACGTTTTTTTCCCTTAAGAGTTATATGAAATAGAATGTTTTCTTTAGAGGAAAGAAAAATAAAACCCACTGACTGCATGACTTACATTCCCAATTTTGAAAATAATTTACTAAAAATGAGTTTGTAAATCAGTTCTCTTTTAACTGGTAAGATAAACGATCTCTTGAATTAAGAAAAAATGTAACTACATACATGTAGTTCACAAAAAAGCAAGTAATTGATGCAATTATTATATACACCCCCACCCCCATTCACAGGATCAGCTATTTTACCATCAGCAATAATATTTTGGAATCTTAGCGAAACTTATATTTATTGTATACCCATCAAACAGAATCAATATGACTTGTTCAGCTGGAGTAAATCCCAAAGCTACAGCCGGACAATTAAAGTTTATCGTGAAATTCAATATTAAAGCTCACTGTCAGGAGGATTAATACATGTATATTCCTAATCAATATAACTATATTTGAATTGCTACTGTTTGACACTTTGAAGTTTAATCTAATTTTTCACACTTCATTCTTGTCCGTAAAACAGCAACCTCACTACCGGTTCTTGGAAATGGCTTTTCTCCTGCACTTAAGTAGAAGCTAATGTACTTCCGGCCATATGTAAAGATATCGCAATCGATGCGTTACACTAGTTATTTCTAAGAGCTTGAGGAAATTCCATCGAGTGACTCTGTGTTGAAATGGCTTAATTGACAATAATTTATTTATCATTCATCTCAGAGAAAATTATTACACAAGCAATACAAAGGACTAAACAAACTATTAATACAATGAGGTTGTGTTAGCATGTAATTGTTCCACAATGTCTTTAGAAAAAAAATACATTAAATTATATCGGACTTGATCACGTTGTTCTCGAATTAAGGACAATGAAAAATATTGTGTCAATTTGTTCCTGTGAATGATATTTGTACGTGTGTTTACGAATATGAAGCACTATTCTACATGGTATATTATCATCAATGTAATCTGCACTGTCATTGGACTTACCACAGTTTTCTGCAATACTATGGCTGCCATCTTGATATTAAAGAAGAAACGTCATTGGGACAATGCTTTGAATTTCATTCTTCATCTCAGCATAGCAGATAACCTAGCCGGAGTGCTCATTTTGTGGAACGTGGTTTATAACATGAACGAGCATAGGAACTTTTTTGAGTGCGTGTTTCGTAGTTCTGGGATATGTGGCGTCATCTTTACGTCATGTCACGTGCTATTAGGACTCAGCTTAGATCGCTACATTAAAATCGTAGCGCCATTCCACTCCATCAGGATAGAGAATGGGAAACTTGTGAAGTTCTACCTTAGTGTTTTGTGGATATTATTTTTCTTTTGTCTGGGCGTCCCGCCCATGACATGGATACACGAGCCCATACCGTACAATGAATGTACATTTTTCGGAGTATTAAATAGAGAATATCTCTTGACCTTGTGTACATTTATGACCTTTGCCCTTTTATGTCAGTGCCTGATGTATGGACATGTAACTTTCATAGCTTTATCTAAGGGTAATTTGCATTTGCAACCACAAGGGAAGAGAGACACTAATGGTCGATATATAGGGAAGGCCCTGCCGTCCTCCAATAGACAAGTTTTAAAGACAACTAAAGCTGTTTTGCTTGTATGTGGGTTAAACTTTATCACGAGTTTACCAGTTGGTAAGTTTAATTATCAAACAGTAAAATTGACTATAAAGAAGAATACTCGTCTTAAAAACAAGGTTATGAAAATTTAAATTTATTTTTTTGGCAATCATGATTATGAAGAACTTGGAAGTGTAAAGCTATAATAACAAGATGTGTTTGTGAAAAAACTGATGCCCCCGTATCAACTTATAGCGAAGGTTAAACTTTCTCAAATGCAAATCAAATATGTTGGTACCCAAAGTAATGTACATGTACCTGTGGAATAGGAAAGCCCCAGTAGCAACCATTGAAAAGATATGGAGAAGTTTTTCAAAAGTAAGTCAAACATCAAGGTCAAATGGTCAAAATTAAGGGTGCCCAAGAAAAGGTCTTCTCACAAGAAATATACATGTGAAATATGAAAGCCCTAGCCAAGGTTAAAGTTTTTTCAAAAGTAGGTTAAACTCTAAGGTCAAGGTAAAAAGGTCAAAGTTGTTGGTATCCATAGGAAGGTCTTGTATTACATATGTGAAGTATGAAAGCCCTAGCACCTACAGTTCAAAAGTTATGGCCAAGGTTAAACTTATTTAAAAGTAGGTCAAACTTATATGTCAAGGTCAAAGGGTCGAAGTTATTAGTATCCAAAGGAAGGTCTTGTTACAAGAATCACACATGTGAGGCATGAAAGCCCTAGCACCAATTGTTCAAAATTTATGGCCAAGGTTAAAGTTGGGAAAAATGTTGCAAAACTGGGTTAAACTCCAAGGTCAAGTTCAAAAGGTCAAATATGATGGTACCCAAAGAAAAGACTTGACACAAGGAATACACAAGTGAAATATGAGAGCAATAGCTCCAACCAATCAAAAGTTATGTGCAATGTTAAAGTTTTTCCGGACAAACAGAAAAACGACAGACAGACAGACGGACAGGGCAAAACTATATACCCCCCGAATCTTCGATTACGGGGGCATTAAAACGTGAAAAGTTATGCCTATTACCAAGTTGTTATAGTTTTTTTTTGGTTGTAGGGAAACTAGCTCAAAATTCACAGTGTCAAGGAATATTTTCTCAAAATTATATTTTTAATACATAATTATATATTGAAAATATGCATGTATAATACGTATTTTACAAGTACCAATTATATGTAACACAATGACATATTACTGGCTGTCAGGTTTGATAGACATACAGACTGGTGAAAGCTGCCTTATCCGACACCTGTGCAATCCGTTTCACTGAAAACTCCACTTTTATTTTCATTCCCAATTTATTATTTTCCAGGTTTTTCTGCACTGTGTAATCGACACCTTGTCTATTCCGACATAGAATTTGTCTCCCAGTACATGTCGGATTAGACAGGTTTCGCTGTAATAGAGATTGAAAAAAGACTGTAGCATTGGTACAACGCGAAATGTAATAACAACGCAAAATGTAATAATCTGTGATTATTACATTTTGCGTTATTATATTTTGCGTCGTGATCAACACAGAATGTAATAACTCAAAATGTAATAACACGATTTTTGAATTAACGCAAAATGTAATAATGAACTTTTTGGTTGTTTCATTTTGCGTTACTTAATTTTTGCGCTGAGGACAACGCAAAATGTAATAAAACAAAATGTAATAAAACAAATATGATTATTTTCTGTATTGTGTTATACATAAAACATCACAAAATTGATTTAAACCTTTATTAGTGGGGAAACTCGCTTAACCAAATAGACAGACAGATTTATGACTAAGAGGCAAACGTTTCGGCTTTTACGGACATTACTAAATCTATTTATATATTTTTTCTAACTCTGTTTCTTACATTTTTTTTTATTGAATACCATTCAAACATAAACTTAACTTTGGTTGACATGTCCATTTTCAAATCAGTCTCTATGTATTATCCATCACTGACATTCTTAATTACCAAAGATTGACCATGTGTCCAACAAAAGCTCTTGATATGCATGTACGACGTATGTGTACATTGTTTAGTAAATTAGAAGGCTATGTGTGTGTGTGAGGGTGTGTGTGTGTATGTGTGTGTGGCGAGGAGAAGCAGGGGTGTGGTTACTTCGTATGTGTGCGAGTGTGTGTATCTGGCGAGGAGAAGCACGGGTGTGGTTACTTCGTATGTGTGTGTGTGTATCTGGCGAGGAGAAGCACGGGTGTGGTTACTTCGTATGTGTGTGAGGGTGTGTGTGTATCTGGCGAGGAGAAGCACGGGTGAGGTTACTTCGTATGTGTGCGAGTGTGTGTATCTGGCGAGGAGAAGCAGGGGTGTGGTTACTTCGTATGTGTGTGTGTGTGTGTGTGTGTATCTGGCGAGGAGAAGCACGGGTGTGGTTACTTCGTATGTGTGTGTGTGTATCTGGCGAGGAGAAGCACGGGTGTGGTTACTTCGTATGTGTGCGAGTGTGTGTATCTGGCGAGGAGAAGCACGGGTGTGGTTACTTCGTATGTGTGTGTGTGTGTATCTGGCGAAGAGGAGCACGGGTGTGGTTACTTCGTATGTGTGTGTGTGTGTATCTGGAGAGGAGAAGCACGGGTGTGGTTACTTCGTATGTGTGCGAGTGTGTGTATCTGGCGAGGAGAAGCACGGGTGTGGTTACTTCGTATGTGTGTGTGTGTGTATCTGGCGAGGAGAAGCACGGGTGTGGTTACTTCGTATGTGTGCGAGTGTGTGTATCTGGCGAGGAGAAGCACGGGTGTGGTTACTTCGTATGTGTGTGTGTGTGTATCTGGCGAGGAGAAGCACGGGTGTGGTTACTTCGTATGTGTGCGAGTGTGTGTATCTGGCGAGGAGAAGCACGGGTGTGGTTACTTCGTATGTGTGCGAGTGTGTGTATCTGGCGAGGAGAAGCAGGGGTGGGGTTACTTCGTATGTGTATCATTGTATTTTTATGCGAATGCAGAAACTATCCATTTTATTGTTGGAGAGAGAGACACACACAGAGAGAGAGAGAGAGAGAGAGAGAGAGAGAGAGAGAGAGAGAGAGAGAGAGAATTTTATTTTTACTGGTCTGCAATGCACATGATTTGTAAAACAGTATGAAATCTTAACTGACAAGAAACCCCCTCCCAGCTCTATTTACACCTGCAAGTAAAAATAAATAGATTTCTTTTTTTAAATTTCATGTACATGTATGTGCCTATCAAAAAGCAAAAGCAAACTGATACACTGATCAACGAAATTACCCCCCCCCCCCCTTCCATCCACACACACACACACATGTGCGCACGCATTTTTCTAACTTGCAACACCTACGATTTGAATATCAACTGATTTTAAAACAAATCTAATGTAAACTGTAAGATTTAGCATATGTTTATTTTTCATTTTTTATTTTTTCTACCACTACTCAATACAAAATTATTCTCAATCTGACTGACCAAAAGGCGTTTTACTACATTTTGCGTTATAATACAAAAATCATGCTGTTACATTTTGCGTTGATCTCGACGCAAAATGTAATAACGCAAAATTAATGTAATAATCCTAAAAAGTATGTTTTTACATTTTACCTTATTACATTATGCGTTGATATCAACACAAAATGTAATAACGCAAAATGCAATAATCCCGGTTTATTACATTTTGTGATGTTATTACATTTTGCGTTGTAACATAGCATCTTCTCTTGTTCCCTATTACTTTGAGTTTTGATTTTTATATTTACCTATGATTTTAATATCTTTTTTGTTTATTTTTTTAGGTATATTTGTGTTTTTAGTTTCAACAAGCAATAAAGAAGAGGACCCCGATCATTACAAACAGGGAGAAATCCTGATGTACGTAGCCACGCCCCTTTATCTGAACAGCTTGATTAACCCCTTCCTGTACGCTTTTAAAATTCCCGACGTTAGGCGGTCTCTATCGCGAATCTTTCATTGGTCCAGAAGAAGGAAAAGGGTGGAGCCTAAGATTACTAAGATGAATACCGGTGTGTCGGTCGTTGAATTAAAGTGATTTAAAAGTTAAAGTAATACTAGAA
The DNA here is from genome assembly GCF_033153115.1 of Saccostrea echinata. Classification (NCBI taxonomy): domain Eukaryota; kingdom Metazoa; phylum Mollusca; class Bivalvia; order Ostreida; family Ostreidae; genus Saccostrea; species Saccostrea echinata. The sequence continues at coordinate 2,783,844 of NW_026889756.1, read as the reverse complement.
AAATTTTGGATGACTGATAGTTATCCTCTTCGTTATGTTGCTCATAGTCAACAGTTAAGAAATAATGTATCATTTTTAAACATCTATCGGGATATAAATACCGGTTGGTCACGAGATCAAATTCCATGAAGCCCGAAGGGCTTTATGGTAAATTTGATCTCGTACCAACCCGTATTTATATCCCGATAGATGTTTAAAAATGATACATTATTACTTATATTTACATTTATGATTATTTATATTTTATGTTTTCCTGATTATAATCTTTAACGCGTGAAATGTTTTATTTTTCAAACTCAACGGCACGTATTTGATCCATTGATTGCGCGTCGACCCTTTATGACGTCACTGAGAAATTACGTCGAACGTTTATGACGCGAGGAACCCGTGTTTATACGGATATAGATACGCATTGTTTTAAATAGTTATATAAAAGAAAACATTTGCAAATGTAAATATTTGCAAATGTTCATCAATTATTATAATAGAATATCTGCTCTATAGATTTTTAAAGTTTAATATAATAAAAGTTTTTGAATTTAATTTCATCTTGTAAAAGAAGATTAAAAAGATAAAACCATGTTCATGTATTATATTATATTATATTATATTATATTATATTATATTATATTATATTATATTATATTATATTATATTATATTATATTATATTATATTATATTATTATAAACAATGTGTACAAAAGAGGAAATTCAGGTTGAAATCTCTACATTGTTCAAAAAAAATTTTTATGAGTCCACGTGAAAAAATTCCAAACTCCCAGTAATCCTTTGCGGTGCATAGCAACATAGAAACATGATGGCTTATGCATACCAACAACTTACTTTGAAAAAAAAACTACAAACAAGGATTTCATGCAATTTCCATGCCACAAAATTATCGCTTGCATCCTCAGTAAACATGACTTTGTATGTGACGTCATATTTTCGTCAATTTTTACGGAAAAATCTAAGGCTTTCGGAATCTCGATGTATGAGGAGTCTTTCTTCTATTTCTATATTTCTATTTTGTCAGAGATATCGTTAAAAAAAGAACTTACGATACGCAGTACTTAAAGACAAACTAAAGGAGTTTACTGAAAAGTTAACGTCATAAGCAGAATGAACAAGATGTGTTTGTGAAACATTGATGCCCCCGTATGGCAGCTTATGGCGAAGGTTAAAGTTTCTCAAATGCAAGTCAAAATCCAGGTCAAAAGATAAAAAAAAATGTTAAATTTGAAAGCCCTTGCTGCAACTGTTCAAGAGTTATGGCGAAGGTTAAAGTTTTTTAAAAGTAAGTAAAACATCAAGGTCAAGGTCAAAGTTGTTGGTATCCAAAGGAAGGTCTTGTCACAAGGATTACATATGTAAAGTATGAAAGCCCTAGCACCAACCATTCAAAAGTTATGGCCAAGATTAAAGTTTTTCGGAAGTAGGTCAAACTCCTATGTCAATGTCAAAGGGTCAAAGTGGTTGGTATCCAAAGGAAGGTCTTGTCACAAGGACTACGTATGTAAAGTATGAAAGCCTTAGCACCAACCATTCAAAAATTACCCTAACAAAAAAAATACTATAGTAAACTATAGTTAACTTTGATTTACTATAGTGAAAACTTTGGAACTTTGATTTACTATAGTGAAAACTTTGGAACTTTGATTTACTATAGTGAAAACTTTGGAACTTTGATTTACTATAGTGAAAACTTTGGAACTCTGATTAAGTACGATAAATCCCGTGGAATTATGTTTTTGATTCCCATTCTTTACATTTTATGATATTTAATGTTTAAGATTCATGAAAGCGTTAGAGAACATTTTAAAATCCTGACCCCTCCCCTTAAAGAATAATGCACAAAATATGAATTTTAATGTAAAGGTTGTCGCTTGCGCCGATAAATAAGCAATATTTATTTCAATGTATTTAATTTTAATGTTATGCAGATGTAACGGAAGTCTTATTTATGGAGAAAAAAATAATATATTATAAAAAAAGTGTGTCATTTAGAATTAAAATATCTGCTTCATCAACTTCAGTCAAAATGTTTTTTTTTTTAATTTATTAATGTAAATATTGCATTTGAATTAACTACTTTGTATATTTAAATAAAGATGTACAACAAAAACCAGCCTCAACCAACCCCATAAAAACCCCCTCCCCTAAAACGGCTAGATAATCAAAAAGAATTAATAAAAATACATAAGTTGTTAAGCAAATGAAAAAAAACTTTGAAACTTTGATTAAGTATAGGGAAAACTTTGAAACTTTTATTAACTATAGTAAAAACTTTGGAACTTTGATTTACTTTAGTAAGAACTTTGGAACTTTGATTTACTATAGTGAAAACTTTGGAACTTTGATTTACTTTAGTAAAAACTTTGGAACTTTGATTTACTATAGTAAAAACTTTGGAACTTTGATTTACTATAGTAAAAACTTTGGAACTTTGATTTACTATAGTTAACTATAGTAAACTATAGTTAACTATAGTTTACTATAGTATTTTTTTGTTAGGGTGTGGTCAAGGTTAAAGTTTTTCAAAAGTAGGTCAAACTCCTATGTCAAAGTCAAAGGATCAAAGTGGTTTGTATCCAAAGGAAGGTAATGTCACAAGGAATACACATGTGAAGTTTGAAACCCCAAGCTCCAACTGTTCAAAAGTTATGGCCAAGGTTAAAGTTTTTCAAAAGTAGGTCAAACTCCAAGGCAAGGTCAAAAGGTCAAAGTTGTTGGTATCCAAAGGAAGGCCTTGTAACAAACAATACACATGTGAAGTTTGAAACCCCAAGCACCAAGTGTTCAGAAGTTATGGCCAATGTTAAAGTCTCATAAAATTTTGCAAAAGTGGGTCAAACTCCAAGGTCAAGGTCAAAAGGTCAAATATGATTGTACCCAAAGAAAGGTCTTGTCACAAAGAATACACATGTGAAATATGAAAGTCATAGCTCCAACCAATCAAAAGTTATGGGCTAGGTTAAAGTTGACAACAGACAGACAGACAAAGAGACAGACAGGAAAAAAACAATATACCCCCGGGATCTTTCGATCCGGGGACATAAAAAGCACATTTGAAAGGTGTAGAGAGTTGATAATAAAATATCACAGAAATGAAACTGCGCTCGCCCTAATGGTTTCACCGTCGAACATATTAGAATTGAGTTTCAATAAGGTTGTTTAGTTAAAGGTATTTATTTACATTAACTACGGTTCACATATGGTTGATTCATAAGAAATGTCACAACTGCTATAAAATCTTTAATTATTGAATATTATCAACAAACTTGCTAGGACTCAATTTACTTAAGATCGTTCCTTTGCATTCATTTTGTCTCTATAGAATTATAGTGAAAACTATGGACATATTAGACCATCAAATGTACATTGCTCCTGTTTTCTGATTAGTTTTCTGTCTCTTTGCTTACATAATGCAGCCATCAATGAAGCTTGTCAAGGTTATACGCTATTTCTCTTCCAAACTGCAATAATTTTCTAATATAATCTCCTCAAATACATAGAATAAATCTTGTAATATGGATGTCAGTTTGAATTTGGATACCCGATTGGCAAGACCAAGGGCCAATGATGCGAAAAGAGACCCTGAATTAACATTATGTCAATTAAGAAATTTATAACAAATCCACTCGTATGCTCAGATCATTAAACTGTTATATAGTAATCTATTGTTTCAGAAACAAATATCATCTATAAGACAAATTTCCTCTGGTCTGCATTGTTTATTTCTTTGAATGAACTATACCCTCCTTAGCAAACTGTTAAAGGGTTCTAAAATTCCCTGTTCACATCAATCAGATAGCAGTTCTGAGGAAGAAAGAAAAAACTTGCCTCAAGTCTTCATGGTTAACAAATGTATCAGCTATTCCGTGTCTCACCAACATCTTAATTTGATTTGTATAGGGAGCTGTAATTGTTAGGCTATTAATATCAACCAATTCGAATTGTTCCTTTTTTTCCAGAATTGGTATTGATAGTAAAATAATATTTATTATCACGACAATAAAATTTGTTTAAATCAAAGTTACAGCAAACGGACTTGGTAGCTGTGATAAATTTTATGTTGCTCCAATTTTATAGGTCGCTATATTATCACTAATGACGATCAATACCCAAATGCAGTTTTTATTACTAATTATCGAGTTGATAATTTCTAGTTGGAAGATTTCAATAGAACCGAGCGAGTAAAATATCCATATGATTATGTGTATTGCTCTTTATAAATTAAATATTGGATTACTTAATCGCCTTTTCAGCCATTTATGAACAGCTGATAAGTGTCGTTTTCTTTTTTTTTTGTTGCACATTTGAAATTTGTACTAATTTATTTTCAATTGCAGCCTTTTTGCCGATTTTTACTTATAGTAACGTTATTACTATGATCATTATTTTTGTTAAATTTTCAGTTGCCCATATAGAGATGACATCATACAAACGATTGCTATAGACGTGACTGAAGTAATTATACTGGGTATCGTAAATTTCATAAATAATAATATTTTAAAAATATTCTACATAATCTCCGTTTTATACTGATATATTTTAATTCACAACAACGTATCGTTTACATCAACATTTAAATTTCTATGTCTAGAGCATCCTTGTGCTCCGACTGCAATCAAACATTTAAGTAAGAGCATGCAGTGTAAGCAGTTTTCTGATTTTAATACTTATCTTTCATGTACATGAGTTCCAATTATAGGTATAGTCTTAATTTGTTGTTTCAGTTTTTATTAAATTTCACACTTTTTAGTCAGACTTTTTCTATCTATATCAACACTTTTAGGTGAATTTGTCCTATTACAGTAAAAAATGGTATCGGTCATAAGCGTGATCTCACGGCTAGATGAAATAAGACTCTTTTTTCTTGCCACAATCAATATCTTCATGTTTTACCTTCTCCTAAGACACTGCCATTTTTAGAAAATTTGTCACTATATGGCTAATCCTTTCCAAATTAAATATCACCAAATTATTCTTATTTTCTTCGAGTTATTTTTTATGCTTTGTCGTATGTTTTCTTGAATTAATTTGGCTATGCCGTTCAATTTAAATTTTCTTTTTAACAAATAACGTTGTCAAATCTATTCCTTATATGACCACCGATCAGCAAATCATGAACTTAAGGATACGTATTTATGTCCACTAAAAATTATCTTTTTTACGCTTTATAAAAATCCTTATTGTGCCATCCCAAACAAGAAATCGAGTTATTATTACATTAAACAGATCAAGGTTTTCAAAGCCAAATATGAAAAAAGTGTAAACACGGCTTTTCCATCAATGTGTAATGCTTGCTCGATAATACAGTGTTTACACATGTGTAAACTTTAATTCACAATATATTCAAAGAAATATATTAATTTAAACAATTTACTCAATCTTTCTTTCCCTCTGTTAAACAGGTTGCATGCATAACGGTTGCAATCGTTGCAAGAAAAAAAAAAATACATAACCCGTTAAGAGGGCAGTGTATTTTTCCACAATGTTGCAACCTTAAACATGAGAAACAATGGATCGATAAAATTACACAATAATGAGTCTCGATTAAGGATTCATAATATGTGGGCGTATTGTCTTTGTAGAATTTTTTGTGAAATCTTTGTTTCTCTCTTGTGATCATTCCCAATCTATAAGGACCATAATAAATTGTATTTGATAAGAATAAATTTTATCATTATTTTTTTTTTCATATTTTCCTGCAGTTAAAATATCATAAACCGTTGACAAAACGTGACAATTTCTTTTAGGAAATGCGAAATGACCAATATTTAGGATTTTAGTTATACTAAGGCAAAAGAGTTTTTTTTTCATAAATGTTAATTAATTTTTCTAGTCTGATTCCTTACATAAAGCTGTTTAAAAACAACTGTAATTTTTTTTATATTTAGGTTAAAATGAAAAATACGCCTGCTTCCCCCCTCAAACAAAGGAAGGAAATTCCTTGAATTTTGATATAAAACAATTTTATCTTGATCTTAAGTAGGGTTGCTTTTGAAAAGAATGTATATTGTTAAAACCGTTCTCTATTTTATATATATATATATATATATATATATATATATATATATATATATATATATATATATATATATATATATATATATATATATATATATATATATATATATATATATATATATATATAAAAATACAATATCATATAAAGATGAAAACTTTAATGCTTTATTTGTTTCAAACCAAACTGCAGCTGCTGAGATCTAATTACAGAATAGGTCTAATGTTTGTATGAAAAAGTAGCAGAAAACAAACAGGATGGCTGTATTCCCGATCATTCATTCAATACAGTGACTTTTATCTGTGACAACACTGATTCTTAAAAGCTAGGATTGATGTTTTAAAATCTTATTCTTGTAGATTCTAGCTAGATATTAATGCTGACCTTAAACAGAGCATTGGTGTCATCAATGGAATATATATTTCAAAATTAAAACAAAACAAATAACAAAACAAGTAGATATTAATGTTGCCACCAGTTGTCGCCTTGGAAACACGCAAAGTAAAACTGTTTTAGTCATATTTAAGCAGACATGCAAATATTTTAAGGGCAGTTCAAGGGAATTGCCATGGTTGAGATTGAAGTACATATATTAATTTCCAAAACGATCAATCTTTTCTTTTTCTTTTTATAATGACATAACCTCAGTCAATAATATCTTACTTCATAAGCTTATACCAGTCATTCAAACTGTATAAAGCATTCCGGTCCCATGGGTGTGAGTAATAAAATTAAATTAAGGTATGTCACTCGTGAAATTTGTTATATCAAGGATTTTTTGAGAAGTATATTTTGGATAAGTACTCATATAGTATGGCTCAAAATTGCAGAGAAAATGGGGGGTCAGTGTGCATCTAACTGAGGTACGGTACAATTAAGTTGACCTTTTTGCACTTAAATTGTAACTCTTTGGTTAATCACTTTAACCGTTATCATATTTTATAAGATGTAACCATGGCAATAAACATAATCTTATTTTACGTAAAATAGTTTGAATAATATTTATCATTGAACAAATCATGCAAATTAATGCGCGTAAATTATTGTGTGACCTTTTTGCACTAAAAAGTCTCATATTTGGGGTATTAAAAATCTAAATAGGCAATAGAATATTTTCATGTATCAAACTTTTAACGACTTAAGTGCTGATCGGTCCAAAGTATCGAGTAGTTTAAAATAATGAAAGAAAAAGTTGGGGTCAGTGATGTAAATTTTGAAATATTGGTCAAAATATGCGATTTTCAGGCAAAAAACTGTGTAAGTTTTATCTCGACTTCCTTAATATATGTTCATTTCTTGGCAATGTTTGTTGAGCGAAGGTGTAAATTTTGTTATAAAAATATAAATTGAGACCTATATTTAATATTCCAGGCATATCATAATGGAAAATATTCTCTGAGTAAAAGTATGTGAGGCTAAAGTTCCAAGATATTAAATTTAATAAATGTGTAGATCTGCAGAATTTTCTGCTAAATATCCTTCCGCCACAAGAAATAGTCCCTTATAAATCTTGCTTCTTTGTGAATTTTTGAGCAGTTTTTTAATGGAATGTTGAACATTTTACATTGTTTAATTTCAATATGTTATAAAGTTTGAATTGTAATAAATAGTTTGTAAGTAAGAGGTTCTGACTGAAATTTTCTAAAAGGCTGACGAGTGACATACCTTAAAGCATTTTGCTGATTTTAATATTTATATAAGAAGAATTTTTAATTATAGGTGCATTGTTATTTTGTTGTAATAATTGAGATATCACCTTTTCAATCCGACAAACTCATTCTACATCAACACTAGGCGAATAAGTTCCTTTGCTGTAAAAACGGACAATGATCCTGTCATATTATAGAAGTGTGATCTCAGAAGAAAAGAAGAGAAATTCTTATTCCTTGTTAAAATCAATATCTTCACGTTGTTTCTTCTCCTAAGACTTATAGCCTTTCTTTTTATCAACTTTGTCACTATGTAGCCAATCCTTCTCTAATCAGATATAAAAATAACACCACTGTCTGTTATTCGTTTAAATCTTTTGTTCTATGACGCCTCTATTTACAGGAACCTTGGGCCACATGGTTCACCTACATTTTCCTCCCGATTGATTGATTGTATGTTGTTTTAAGTCCCATTCGAGAATTTTTCACTCATATAGAGACGTCACTGAATGCCGCTGAAGGGCTTGAAATTTAGACCTATACTCGGCACTCAGGGCCATTGAGCAGTGAGGGTTCTTTATCTTGCGAACGCCTACCGTGACACGGGACCTCGGTTTTTAATGTCTCATCCGAAAGACCCTTCTAGTGAAAGAACAGTCACTACCTATGTTTACGTCTTAGGATTGACGCGGCACAGCGAACGAGAATCGAACCCATGCCTCCCGATCACGAAGCGAGTACCCTACCACTAGGCTACCGTGACCGGTTTTGTCCTCCCAAAAAATGAAAATGTTTAAAATAAATAAATTCCCTTCAGTAGCCACCAACGAGCAATCCAGGTATGTTGTCACATTAACTGGAGATGCTTTGCGCTGATTACTCTTGAGAAAATTTAGTTCTCTTTAATCTTTTTCCACTATATAACTTTGGTATCTTATTTTGATCCAATAATTTCCCAAAGTCTCTATGTGTCAAAACGTCTATAATTCAAAGGTTAAGAATGCTTGGAGGTTTATTTGACTAACTGCAGTCTAGTTGTTCTTGAGCAGAAGATTATGAAATATCTATTTTCTTAATCCTTGTATGGAATATTTTGATTCTCTGGTTTGACTGTCTTTCAGAACCCTATGAAGACTAGAATATCAACAAATTAAAGTAGATAACGTACGTTCTGATACTTGCATATTAATACACTTTTGCCCTGTAACATTTGAAAAAAAAGAATCCTAACTATTCCCCAGTAAAGCTTTAACCTTGTTTGTAATTCCACCCTATCCCCTAAGGACCGTCATTTGAAGAAATCTAAATGAACGATTTTATTAAAACATGTTTTCAAGTTAACTTGTCTGATCATGTACCTCCTAAAAGAATATTTCTTATCATTTTTACATGAATTCTCCAATTTAACTCTGGCCTTGACTGTGGCCCAGCCTACTAATAAGCGGTGGGCAAGGATTTGAGCAAACTTGAATCTAAGCTCAGAATGGAAGTTTTTACATTGATTATGTACATGTGGTCTGAAGGTTCTTTAGAAGATTTCGAAGTGACAAACCTACTGACTCTATTTTCTGATCGTCTCCTTTTGAAAACGGGTGTCACCTCCATTTATAAAAATTTACGTTTTTTTAACACAAGGGTACTTTTTTGCCAGTTTGGTTGGGATTGGATTGATGACAATTAAGTTTCCAGAGCCTCATGTTCAGGTGAGCTAAAAATGTCATTTTGTGACTGTTAAAAAATTACTGATGATACAGGTAAAAAAAAGGAATAAATCATGTGATGTGCAAACTTGACAATGTATACGTCAGTCGGTAGCACAATTAAAACTATTCTCAAATATCAAATATATTGTGAGGAAAAAATAAAATTGTCATTTGTTGGCGTTTTACTCTGTCACACCGTATACATGGCGTTACTAACTCCGCTTTTCGTCGGTGTAAATATTTTCAGTATTCTACTAGCAATTATTATTATCTTTGTGAACGCGGTGGCTATTTTTCTAATTTTTCGGAAAGACCGGGATTGGGAGAATACCTGTTATTTTATTGCAAACTTAGCCGTCTCTGACGGGCTTACTGGGGCTCTGATCGTGGCTAACGTGATCTTTAATCTCAATCAACATAAGATTTTCTATGAGTGCATTTTCCGTTTATCTGCCGTTAACAGTGCTATATTTGCCTCTGTTTTTATTCTTCTGGGTGTGACTTGTGATCGATACATGAAAATTGTTTGTCCACTCCGCTACACCACATTTATGAATGAAGTCCATGTTAAAGTTTACCTTTGTATCATATGGACCATCTCCTCCTTTCTTATCGTGACACCATTTTTACTTTGGATTGATGACGTCATAATCATGGACATGTGTAGTTATTTCGTAATACTAAAAGAACAATATTTGATCGGTTATTGTTTGACGGTTTTCTGTGCCATGTTGATACAACTGTTCATGTACATTCACATTTTTGTCATCGCCGTGTCACAAGGATGGAGGTCAGCGGTCATGACCCATGGTCAAACACGGGTTCAGGTGCCACAGAGGGCGATCATCAATCACCTAGTGAAGCCGAGTAGGGCAATATTCACAATGGTGGGGATAAACTTTTTGACTAGCATCCCTGTCGGTACGTATTACCTTTAAACGGCAAAGGTACAATATGTATTTCTTAATTAAAGACAAAGTTTAGTATATATATTGCCTACTTAAAGAAAAAGTACTGTATGTAATACCTTCTTAAGTCTTAACGACAAAACACAATATGTATCTCATACATAACGACAACGTACAGCATATTTTTCTTAATCGAAAAAAAACTACATTATTTATTTCATACTTAACGAGAAAGTACTGTATGTATTTCCTACTTAAAAAATGTATGATAATTATTTCCGAATTAAAGAGAACGTACAGTGTATTACCTTCTTAAAGATAAAGAACGGTGCATATTACCTAATTAATGACAAATCACAGTATGTATTGCCTTTTTAACGACAAAATGCAGTATGTATTTTTCTACTTAAAGACTAAGTATTATTTGTATTACCTATAGTTAATGATAATATACAGTATGTAGTACTTTTTTATTCCACAGAGTACAGGATATTTACCAAACTGATTAAAATCAGATCCTTCGATCCGCTCACATAGATCGCTACACAAGGATCTGAAGAAACCCCATTCAGGGTCATCTCCTGGTGACCTTTCAATTATCCAATCAAACGTTCACTAGTATCTCGGAATTTACTTACAGAAGTTAAAGTCCCGGTGATATTGAACGCAGAATTGTGACATAGTTTCCGTAGCCTGTCAACAGATCGACCAGGTCTTTTCTGTGCAGATATATCTTTAGTATTTGCTTTTATCTTGTTTTCTTAGCTCTTTGATTTGTACGAAACGTTTTAAAACGTAAGATCTTCTCAACAGCTTCTTTCCCTTCTACATTCATTGTCTGATTGGTCAAAAATGTAATGAATATTTTTATCAGAAAGGTCACCAGAAGATGACCCTGAATGAAGTTTCTTCAGATCCTTGTGTAGCGATCTATGTGAGCGGATCAAAGGATCTGATTTTAATCAGATTGGTATATTTACCTATTTATCGACCAAGTAAAGTATAAATTTCTTAATTAAAGACAAAATACAGTATGTATTACCTTCTTAACGAAAATGTACAGTACGTATTTCCTTCTTAAGGAAAAAAGTACAGTTCGTATTACCTACTTAACTTAAAGACAAAATACATTATGTATTACCCACAGAGCTACAAAGTTCGGTAATGTATTACCGACTTGACGACAAAGTACAGTTAAATTCGGTTATGTTCGAGTCGGAGGAATTCAAATTTTCTTCTTTATATCTATAATCTTATATAGATTCTTGATATCTGTATATGTTATTGTGCACAGTCTTCTATAGAATTCATGTTCCATTCTTTATCAAAGATGTCTTTATCAGCGAGTAAATATTTGACAAATGTTTACTGTAAATCTTTTGAAAAGAGTCCTTCATCATTTTTGCTAACTCATCTTTTCATTTACCTTTCTGCATGTTGGGTTATATATTTAAAAATATCTTTGCTATTTTTATCAATTAAATTAGACCTTTCATTAAAAGACTAATTTGATTTTTAATTAGCACCCATACCTTGGTAAATGTAGGTTAGCAACACAAAATATTAATTATGTGCATTTATTTATAAAATAGACTTTTTCCTCAGAGTTTGGAGTAAATTTGTAACCGCTTACATAGTTTAAATGTATCCCACGTTAAATGAAGACTCCTACAGTACACATATTTAAACTTCTAAACTTCTGTGTTATTATTTGCATGATACTAATTTTTTTATTTAAAGGTGTATACGTGTATCTGGCAACGACTAATCATTTCCACGACCTGAGTCTTAACAAACAAGGGGAATATCTGATGTATGTGGCCGCACCTCTTTATCTAAATAGCCTAATCAACCCTTTCCTGTACGCCTTTAAGATTCCAGATATTCGGCGAACACTCTCTCGGTTCATTCCCTGGTTTAGAAGCAGTAATAGGGTGGAGCCTCCTACGACCAGTTATAGTCTGGATCGACTAGGGATCATTAAGAAGGTGGAGCCGCCAAAGAGTAATGAAATGGGGCCTCCTACAGCGAGTAAATGTCTGGATCCAGCTAGGAGCAGCAGTAGCACGGAGCCTTCTACGCCTGTTAATACAGCGGAGTCACCTACATCCAGTAATAGTTTGGAGCTACCTTCGACCAGCAACAGCAGCGAACCTTCTCTGGCCATTAGAAGTAATATAGAATCCAGCAACAGCCCGGAGACCTATACGACAAGAAAAAGTGTGAAGACTCCAAAGACGAGTTATAATATGGGGCCTCTTAGAGCCAGTGGAAGTTTGGATCCACCTACAACCACGGAGCCTCCTCTGCCCAGTAGTTGTGTGGAACCATCTAGGAAAAGCTACAGAGTGGAACCACCTACGATAAGTAACAATACACAGCCTTCTTCTACCAGTAATCGTGTGGAGCCAATTTGGGCCATCTATAATGTGGCGCCACTTAAGTCCATTTATTTTGTGGAGCCACCTGCAGCCAGTTATTACGTTGAGCCATCTAGGACAATTTATAGTTTGGAGCCACGTGAGACCAGCAACAGTGCAAAACCCCATTCGCCCTGTACATTTGGTGATCCACCAAGCAGAAGCGAGGAACCCTCTATGACAAGTAAAAGTGTGGACTCACGTAGTACCAGCAACAGTGAGGATATCCCTTTAACAAGTAAAACTGTGTATTTACATAGGACCAGCAACAGTGCGGAAACCCCTACAACAAGTAAACGTGTTGATCCACCTAAGATCAGCAATTGAAAGAAGCCACCTTTGACCAGCCAGAACGTTGGATCTCCAATGACCAGTAGGTGTAAGGAGCAATATTGTGGATCCACCTAGAAAGAATTATAGCGTCGATTACGATCATCTACAACCAACAGAATGGAGAATGAACATGTATCAATCCAAACACATAGAGAAGAATTAAATGAAAACAGAAAACATCTTTTTATTACAAAGTATATTTCACTTGAACGTATAAATTTATACACTTTATTGACCACAAAGAACAGAGAAAAAAAAGGAAACTTTTCTATCTTTTATATTTCCAGTAAGGAAGTATATGCACTGTACAAGTTGATGATTCATCAATATATTAAAGCAAAATAGTAATGAAAAAATGATTTGTTTCAATTACTTTTATGGACTTTTTATGTTTAGAATGTGACATGAGAATGTCATATATGATTTAAGATATCTTTATATTTATTTTCAACACGTAACAGTTTTAACTGTCGTATTTCACGGTCATAAATGTAGTAATATGTGTGTTTAATATGTTGTAAATATTGTATTTAATGAAAGCATCAGGATCACTTTATCTTTATTGTTATTTCTTTTCATCATTTTACTACAAGGAGAAAGAGAATAATTATATCACAATTATTTCCTTATTCTTTATTCTTAAACACCCCAAAGGAAATTCAAAATTACCAATTTTTCAAAAATCAGTAGCATCAAAACTTTATTTTTTTTCTATACCTTATTTAACTTTTGCTATTTATTTAAATTATTTAATTAATGACAAGATCAATTGACATCATAGAAAATTCCTTCTTCAATTAAAATGGTACTCTAAAATTTTCCTTTCTTGTGATTAGTGATTCCCTGAGTGTAATTTACTTTGATGATAATTATTCTGATTCTACACACAAGTACTCTAAGGTTAATATTAAGATTATTGAGTTCATCTATGAAATCTTTAGAGACAAGGTCTTCAATCGATCTGTTGGAATTCCAATGGGCACTAAGTGTGTCTTTCTTAACCGATGTGTTTATTTTTTAAAGCAGACTTCATTTAAAAACTTCTACATGAAAAGAAGAGAACTTACTGTTGCCTTCAATTCTGGAATTTCCAGGGGTCTGTGTTTTATGCCCTCTTCACAGATTTGTACTGTTTGTGGATTTTTTGAGATCGATCACTGTTCGTTATCTTCGCCTTTTACATTAGATATATCGGCGGCATTTATTCAATCATATGTCAATATATGGCTAAGTGAATTCGAAAAAAAAAAGAATCATAAAGTTTCCCATATCTGTTTCATGTCAGTATTGGATATTTTATTGACTATAGACGTTAATGGCCAACTAAACCATATGACAAACGTAATAACTTTAGGTTTTCCTTAGTCAATTTCTCCTATCTATACCATGCAGTATTATTCTAATTTCACCTGCATATGATGTTAACGTCTTCCAACTGAGTCCAACTAATTCGGTTTACAAGACCATGTTCTATCAACATTTAAGCCAAAGCAGGCTACTGACAACTAATGTGATTTATGGGTGCTGCAAACAACCTCGTTTAAATTAAAAATTTAGCAAACTCTATCGTTGATAAAATAATCTTGTTTGGAAATACAACCTTTTGTTGTCACATTTTTACTGACATATTTCATACCAATTGTTAAGCCATTGTTGTGCACAAATTTTCACTACAGATTACCCCATTTACTTGATCAATACAGTGCTTATATCCAAATGCTGATCATGATATCGAAGACTACCGAAAACAAGCATTCTGAGAGTATTGCATTAGCAATACTAGTCCCCTACCGGCAAGTGTAATCTGGTTCCCGTTAAGAATTGAAAATGTCATAATTCAGTCAAAAATCAATGAAGCCGAACCAAATGCAGACTTGATCTATAACTAATCAAGGTAAAGTCACATACCAAAATTCAGCTCAATATCTGAAAGCGTTTAGAAGGAAACTGCGGAAAACCTTTAAAAATTGAAGAGGCCATAATTCCTTCAAAAATCAATGAAGAGGAACGAAATGCAAACTCGATCTTGAACTCATCAAGATACACTCACATACTAAAAATCAGCTCAATGTCTGCAAGCGTTTAGGAAAAAAGTGCGGAAAACCAAGTGGGACAGACTGACAGACAGACAGAGGGAAAGACAGACAGACAGCTAGACAGCTAGACGGACAGACAGACAGACGGACAGACTCAGAGGAAACCTATAGTCCCCTCCGGTTTCACCGGTAGGGGACTAATAAAATGGGTGAAGATATCGAACATTGATCGATCTCAGAAAAATCCACAAAAAAGTACTTTGAAGTAACTGGGATATCCTTGTGATACTTCGGTGTATTCGTTATAGTTCTAATGTGAGTATCCTTTGGTTTTTGTGTATTGAAGTACACAATTAACAGTTAAACGGTTAAATGTTTTACATCATAAGATATTATTACAGTCCCTCTAAACTATATATAACTGAGCTTACACAAGAGTGTAATAGCATCACACAAAACATTTAGATGTTTACCTTTGTTTAGCGCTGTTTAAGACAAATAAAGTGTTTATTTCACTAACTTTCTTGGATCAGCGCTATAAATTTGAAACCGTCGAGGTACATTACAGAATCTTCGCACATTTATCTAAATACCTTTTTTGTCTACGGAATATATAAGAATTCAAATATTTGTATATTGTACGTTTTCTTACTTGGTAAATTGTAAATGTTTTCTTAATTAATGGTAAGACTACGGTGAAACCTCCAAACACGACGTATTTCTACGGCGAGACAATCAGAGATAAATCGTGTAATAATTTCGATAAATCGCTCGTGTAGTGTGATTCAATTGTTCCATGAAATTTATAGAGTTTATATCATTTCGTCAGTTCTGATAGATCTTATCGTAATTTCTATAGAGTCCTTAAAGGGGTTAAAAATGACGCCGGAGAAGGGGATCATCTCGGTTTGAACAGGCCGGAGAGAGACAAAATAAATCCAAATGACCAGTTCTTAACAGAACAAAAGGCTCACAGATAAGAGACACACATTTGTCAGTTGTCTAAAGAAAGGTAGTCACTTTGAAATGTAACGTTGTACATGCAGAAGAAAACGAGTTCGGACAATCGGATTTTCTCTTGTGAAAAATCCATTTACAAAACAGATATTTAAAGTCAGCTTTTATGAAATTTAAAGTCATATAAACAAGTCAGGTTTCAGTCAGCAATCAACCCCTGGGTATCTCATCGAGAAAATGGCACTGAGTCTGGGAAAGCGCTGAAAATTGTACCTGAAGCACTGACGTTATTGAACGGCGGTATTGCCAGGTTACCATAAATTGTCTTTTGTAGGTGAAAATAAAGAAGTGCACTTAAGGACATGCGAAATATGCGACAAAATATCAAAAAGAGCATTTTTCTTTTATAGGAAAGGAATGGTTAACATCCAATGTACAACTTTACATAATTACATTGAATAATGGTATGTATTTAGAAGTACGAACCTGTTTTCATAGGCAGGAGTAATCAAGATTTCGTGAATATCCATATATTAATGAGGACGCCCACGTGTAACAGTAGTTGTATATTTGCGTTAATAAAGCTGTGTCAAAAATGCGCTCATTGTTTAAAAGAGAAAACAAACTAATTCTTCTTAGATTGGCTCTCTCTATTGTAACCAAGGGTTGTGACGTGTTGAATATTATAATTCACTCCTTGATCTCTTATCCCAGGTAACTTTGTGAGTTCAAATTCCTTCACGTGACTTGTAAGGTAGTGTTCTGTGCTAATTAGGACATTGTGATCGAACACGTAATTTAAGATTATCATTGACATAAAATTTTCTGAATATATATGTGGCCTTATTGTTAATTTCGTTTATAAACGTTTGTAAATAGTGTACATGTACTCGATCGTGTCACAAATAGAACGGGAGATGGGGAAAGTGTGATCACGTACTTTTTTTATCGAAAGATCCCGGGGGTATATTGTTTTTGTCCTGTCTGTCTGTCTGTCTGTTGTCAACTTTAAACTTGCCCATAACTTTTGATTGGTTGGAGCTATGACTTTCATATTTCACATGTGTATTTCTTGTGACAAGACCTTTCTTTAGGTGCCATCATATTTGACCTTGACCTTGGAGTTTGACCCACTTTTGTAAAATATTATGAAACTTTAACCTTGGCCATAACTTCTGAACAGTTGATGTTTGGGGTTTCAAACTTCACATGTGTATTTTTTGTGACAAGGCCTTCCTTTGGATACCAACAACTTTGACCTTTTGACCTTAACCTTGAAGTTTGACCTACTTTTGAAAAACTTTAACCTTGGCCATAACTTTTGAACAGTTGGTGCTTGGGGTTTCAAACTTCACATGTGTATTCCTTGTGACAAGACCTTCCTCTGAAATTCAACCTCTTTGACCCTTTGACCTTGACCTAGGAGTTTGAACTACTTTTGAAAAACTTTAACCTTGGCCATAACTTTTGAATGGTTGGTGCTAAGGCTTTCATACTTCACATATATAATCCTTGTTACCTTCCCTTGGATACCAACAACTTTTGCCTTGACCTTGACGTCTTTCCTACTTTAAAACACTTTAACCCTCGTCATAACTTTTGAACAGTTGCAGCTAGGGCTTTCAAATTTCACAGGTATACTCCTCGAGACAAGACCTTTCTTTGTGTACCAACATTTTTTATCTTTTGGCCTGGATTTTACTTGCATTTGAGAAACTTTAACCTTCGCTATAAGCTGCCATACGGGGGCATCAGTGTTTCACAAACACATCTTGTTTTATACATTTCATTGTTATTTATGGTAGTCTAAGTTTAGACCCATTCTTACAAAGTACACTGTATGCTCCACCTCTCACGCATCCTTATTCAATCAAGGGCAGGTAGGTGTAGATTCTCTATATTTAGAAAGCAGTAAGGACAAAAAACATAGTATTATTCTATTAGGGCCCCGCTCTGCGGGCGCCCTATAGTGATCAGTCTGTCCATCCGTCCGTCCGTCCTTCCGTCCATCCGTCCGTCTGTCCGTCCGAGATCTCTTGTCCGGAGCATATCTTCTCTCTCCTTTGCCCAATCTGGCTCATACTTCACCCACAGAGTGTCTTTGGGTAAAAGGGTGTGCAGTGACCTCAAAACCTGTTTCTAGGTCTAAGGTTAAGGTCATAGCAGAACTATATGAAAAATCCTTGTCCGGAGCATATCTTCTCTCCTCTTTGTCCAATGTAGCTCATACTTCACTCACAGAGTGCTACTGGTCAATGGATATGCAGTGACCTTGAACAGAGTTTCTAGGTCAAGGGTCAAGGTAAAAAATAGCCTCTTTGTTTATATTTTTTGTTCGGTGCATAATTTCTTTCCCTTAAGTCAAGTCAGCCTAAACTTTACCAATTGACTTAGGGTACTGAACTTTTGTGATTTTCCTTCCATATTTTGATAGAGGATATGCAACAATTTTCATAGAGGATATATTTGTGCATTGTTTTGATAGAGGATATGGAGCACTCGTGATTTTCGTGCCATTTTTTATTATAACAAGGATGACATAGAAGCCCTTTAGACTCAAACAACATATCCCTTAATAGTATACAAATGTTTCTCATCAAAATAAACCCTTTTCAGCTACCTTACATTTTCATGTTCGTTGCTGAATCGGGGCCCTTTGAGATGGCCACCATCTCAATGATATCTAGTTGTATCAGTCTAAAATCATTTTAATTTTAAGATTTGGTTTCAAATTGATAAGCTTCTGTAGTGAATAAGCAAAAATGGAATTCAGTAAAGATATAAACGCAATAGAATTTAAGCGACCTAAAATGATACCCCCTCCACAATGAAAAAAAACCCGGCTCTTTCAAAGTCATTTTTGTGAGATATCAAATTATAAAGTATTAATTTTCAAAACTTGTTAAACCCCCAACTTATTCAATACTCAAGAGCATGCTCTACGTTCGAACAGTTTCAAAGATACACAATTAAAGAAATAGCAATGGTTAAAATGTATTTGAAATCATGTACTCAGGTTTATATGGCAAGGAAGATAACCCTGACGAAGAAAACAAAGTTGCTGTAATTGACATTGAATTAAAAGGTTGCTTTGACTATCAACAGTAATATGAACTATTGAAACAAAAAAGATAGTATTTACAGTTATTAAATTTCTATATAAACATAACGAAAAAATTACTTGTACCTCCAGCCCCTCTTAAAACGTGTATTTAAAGAAAACGTCTATAGGAAAGTCAAGTATACTCAACCCCCACAAAAGAGGTTTTTCAGGTTTGGGCAATTATGTTGTTTATTTTATTTTAGAAATAGTCGAACGAAGTCGAGAGGAGTCGGTGGCCGACACGCTCAAAAATGTCGAGGTGCTGCATAGTATTGCATTAAACAAATAATTAAATATATTTGTTTTCATTAACATTTGAACAATGCAAAACCATTGCTGTTACGATAATTGAACTTACTTAACTTAAAGATACCGGCATCTTTTAAGGACAGATGATACAGTCAAACCTGGTTATCTCGAAATAGATGGGACCTAAAAATAAACTTTGAGATATCCGAGGATCCGAGATAGCAGGGGTAAAATAAAGAATAAGTGGTTAGAATTCCCGAATCACTTCGACATATCCATGGTATACGATATATCAGAGTTCAAGGTACCGATGTTCAGCTGAATTAAAAGAAAAATAAAATGGATGTGTGGATTGATATAAACTTTTTGACTTATTGAAAATGATGTAAAAAAAAATCTAAAATATTAAGAATTAAATTGTAAACTCTCTATGATGTTCAAATTTCTCCCTTTTTGCTGTCACTGTTACAAATCTATACAACTTTTTTGGACATTATTGTGAAACTTTGTATGAAAAATTAAAATCTTTGCGGATAAATTTATTTATTTTACTTATTAAAACACGGCTTTAGTTATCATTTGCATGATTTTTGAAAAATAAGTGTGTTTGTATCATCTTACATTAGAGCGCCAAATATATAAAAATATAACTCCCCAGCAAATCAAAATTACAAATTACAAATTACACTCGTTACATGCACATGTTTGAATGTTTACAGTAGAAATTATTAAAACAATGTATCCATTCAGTGAATCAATCGAAATGGTCCGTGTTATAAGTTACATCCTCATGTCGTAAGAGGATACAGTATACTTGGTATGTCAATTCTATACCCAATATGATACGAAGCTGACAACTGTAACTGGTTATATTGTATAAATATACAACTGGATAAAGCAAACTCAAAATCACATCCCTGCTTCTTCTTAAGGGCCCATTAAAAAAAAATAGAAGCATGGTGCCGGTGCAAAATGCATGGCGACAAGGACGTTTTTCATGACTTCAAGGAATTGGAAAAGACCGGTCTCTAAATACGCTTTCAGTAAGCTTGCGTCCGTTGCATTGCTTTTAGAATGAAATTCAAACAAAAACCAGGGTTCTCATGAAAAATTTTAAGGATGAAAAAAATGCTCAGTGACTTGTAACAGGTTATATTATATTTGTTAAATTTCAAGAGTAATCTTAATGCAAACATTAAAATAAAATATGAATAAAAAGTACATGTAGATGAGAGGAATTTTGAAATTCCTTCATAAACTGTGATTTTGTCAGAGAAAATACTTTGAATATTATACAGGGTCTCTGGACTAATCAACAAACGTCAATATTCACCAATATAAGGTCTACATAATTTCTTTTTATGTATCTAAAACATTCTTTATGTTCAATATACAGTTTTGAAATAAAATTAATAGAGGATATTCAATGTCTTGTAGTTGGATATGGAATTTATTTCACGAGTGGGACAGGATTTTTTGATATTTTCACGAGTGCAAAGTACGAGTGAAAATATAAAAAAAAATCCTGTCTCACGAGTGAAATAAATTCCATATTCAATTTCAAGACATTGAATTTTCTGTTTATTACATTTTCTTTAATTTTATTTTTGCCTCTGTCTTTTCTTAACACTGTGTCATAGGCTGTGACGTCATAGTTGAGCAGTTAAGACGTCATAGCTTAGCAGTTGTGAGATTGAAAACATATTTGGGAAGAAATTGGCAGTTTTAGTCTCATTCAAGATGGTTTATTTAGTTTCTCAATCTTATTACAGGCCAGAAATTATATTTTACTTACTTTGATATCCTTTCACACTGTGACAGAATATCACTTTGGTATCCTTTAACACTGTGAGAGAATATCACTTTTATTCAATAAATAAATCACAGTATTTCACTGTTGAAAATGTAATAAAAAAAATTCTTAATGAGGATCATTTAGTACAGTATCTATTGGCATTGCACTCTTTTCGTAATAACACGAACGAATACACGCATTGAAAAAAAAATTAAATGTTTTATAATAATAAAAAAGAAAACTAATCATAAAATAATCTTAAAATAAACACAAAAACAAAAATATTTGTATAGCTCTTTTCTTCACCTACGCAGTTTTCTGGTTTCATTTAATGTTTTATTGAATTTCAAAGACAAATTTCATTTCGTAATCCAAGCAACATCTTATCATTTCTAAAACATCGACAGGGGATGCTACATGTAACTCGTCTAGGCACCTGATCCCACCTCTGTAATTACCAGAGGTCCGTGTTAATTACTCTCTTCACAGATTTGTGTTTTTATAGATTTTTTTAAAGATCGGTCACTATTCTTTATCTTCATCTTGTTCACTTTTGAACGCTTGTTGTTACATAATGACACGCCCATTTCTTCAGAAAGGAGGAAATTGTCTCATCTGCCTCATTTGATAACCTATAAAACAGATATTACATAAACAAGACCCAAGAAATAGTTTGAAATCCGATAGCCAAAAGATTGGCAACCTACATAAAAACCAGACAAGTATTAGCTTTCCTAAAAAGCTTGTCTGACTTGAGCAAATTTATTTTTACGTGAAGAATCAAGAAAAGTTAAATCCAGTGTAATGAACATGACTCTAAGTCATGAAATGAATTCTTTTGCTAAGAAACAAAAAAAAGTTCAATTCAGCAGATTCAGAATTTTTCCTTGAAAGTGTCCACCCTGAACCGAAAATTTCTGAAGTTTCTTCCAACAGGCCTGCTCATGGATACAAAGATATAACCAGTGCTTTTAAATCTAAGCATCAATCTGTGAACAATTTTGATAATTAAGAAATTTTTCATTAAAAAAAAATAAACGTGTTAGAAATGAATTAACATTTTTGCATTTAAGCAAAAGAACATTCAACACATGTCTTTCACTTTTATATTTTTTTTTAGCTATGAAGAAATCAAACGTCTGCAAGTTATCAATATGTGTAGATTTATAAAAACTCTGAAGGTAGAGACTTAGTATGCATTGAATATTTATAAACATTCATTAGTTAATCTGATACAGGTAATCGACAAATGTTGACCTGACCAGCTTCATTCCTTTGTTTTGCTGGACATGAATGATGCATTCGAGAATGGCCAAATGTTATATAACCTGTAATGTATAATGTGATAATAATGACACCAGCTATAATGCTCTGGTTTGTTTGGGTATTTAGCATGTTTTCTTTACTCGTCATGCTCTCAAAATTGATAGTGAAGATAGTATGAAGTTTCCAAGATCAAGTTATCACAAGAATTCTACTGAACGACTTGACCAACAAACCTTGGCTAAATCTAATACTGTCTGACGCCATGACGTCAGACAATAAACACGTGTTCGATCAACACGTGTATTGTGCTAACTGCAATAAACATGACAAAAACATGACACCTAACATGATACAAACATATACATCACATATCTTACCCAATATATGGTATCAGACCCTTGTTACATGTATATATACAGCAATTCAGCTACATGTACATCATATCAATTGGATCTGAATAATAAGTAAACAAATATCATAATATACTCTTTACTTATTAATTTATAAAAAAATGATTCGCACATTCACTTTTACTATTCATCAAATGAATGTATTTATAATATTAAAATCAACTGACCTTCTATGGATAAATAAAGTCCAAGATCAATATATCACAAGAACTGAATGACCAAACTGATCATTCCAGACTCAATTTGAAAAAAATAATAATATTAATAGAAACTTCAAGATAAAAATCACATGACTTTAACTTTCAGCCAACCAAAACAAGAATTCAATGATCCATGAAAAACTGACCAGAACTGGTATGGAAATCCATTTCTGACATATTTAAATAGAATGAGAATAAATCTATGGAAAGCTGTTACTGTAAATGATAAATGTTTTAAATTAAATTAATTTTATAATCTGTTAAAATAAATCAACTCACACACTACTACATACTCCCCATTGTTCAATAAATGACTTCCATGTCATTTCTGCTAATCATCCTGGTAAATGAAAACATTAAACATGATTTCCCTGAATTACATTTTGAAAAAAAAAATGTTCATATATCAGCAAACATCCATTACGATTTTAAAATGATTTGTAAAATTGCATCGGTAGAATTTGGTGTCTCTTTAATTACACCACTCTTAATTAATTGCACAGCATAATCTGCTTTTTCTCTCCACTCACGATCTTTTGTTATAGAGGATTTCGACACAAATTCACCTGTAGTCATCCACTTTGGCTTTCCTTTCTTTCTGATTGAACGCCTAGGGACTACTTCCTCTTCATCAACTACTTCTGCTGCTTCAACTTCAGTGTCAGTTTTGACTGCAGAATCAATTTCCTCAGCCTCGGCTTCAACTTCAGTGTCAGCTTTGACTGCAGAATCAACTTCCTCAGCCTCGGCTTCATTAACGCAAAAACCATTGTGACGTCACAACTGCACTTAACTGTGGAATATGAAAAAATTATCCAATGAGTCATATCCACGGGATAAAAGGGTAAACATGGGATAAATTATAATTATGCTGAATTGGCATACATCCTTCGAGCATATTATACATGTAATCAGGGGTAAGGTTATTAAGAATTTTATACATCAGTGTGAGCTTATGCCACTTCAATGCGCTTGCATCATTGTATCTTACAATCTCATTTATTATAAAGAGATAGAAAGAGAAGCTTTTTATGTTAGTTTCACAGAGCCGATGTGAAGAATGTATTGAGGAAATCACTTATGTTTCTTTATCCCATGTATTCTCGGTAAAAACAGGAATTTCGGAACGACTTGTTAATGCTGAAAAACGTCAGAATAAAGTCAAAATTGGGGGGGGGGGCTCAATCTTCCATTTCCCCCCTCTCTCTGGATCCCACGTTTTGTGTACCTTATCAATTTTTTACTGATATAAGTGCAAAAAATATTAATACAGGGATAACAGTTGCAATCATTGCCCCCCCCCCCAAAAAAAAATGCGTAATCGGGCTAAGTATTTATCTGCAATGGCGCAACTGTTATTCCTGCATTAACAAAGAAGAAAGGATTTTATTGCTTGAATAAGTATAGAATATTGAAACAATCTGACCTTTCATGATTTTGTTAAAATGGTATATTTTAGCAATACAAAAGTTTCTTTATTGCGTGGAATACGGTTGCAACATTGCAGGAAAAAAAACTTAAGAACCCTTATTGCATAATTTTTCTGATTATATCTTCAAAAATTATACGCCGAAAGTGGGGAAAATAATATTAATACGGAAAATATTGTATAAGGAGCCCGCGTCCCAAGAAATCTTTCATACAAATGGGTTTTGAAAAATACAGATCTATCTAGTGTAAACTTAAAAGATTGCTAACGGCAATCAGTTTAACAAGAAATAAAAAAATGTTCCTTGCATGTAAATATTTCCATTCATTTCTAATTGGTCATCTAAATCGTATAACCTAGAGAAAGCAGAATTTCCAAAATACTCCAGTTAAAATATTGTAAATCTGAATGCAAATTGGCAATTTGTGGCAGCTTTGGTTTTTTGATAGATGTCTTTACCTTATTAATCAGGATAAATCATTAACATGCAAGATGGGGAATGCATTCATTATGTGCTGCATCAACCAATACTTAATCAATATTTGTAATGCAAGACCGAATGAAAGCGCTGAAATAATAAGTATTTCACACCCATACTGAGTTGCTATTCACTGAGAGGGAATCATCAATTTGGAAACTGAGATATACAACGAGTATGTCATAAAGTATAACTCACCAATGTGACACTAACGTTGATTTATTAAATGTATCAGGTATTACACACTGTCAAGTATACATTTGGATATGATTAACACTAATTATGAATGCAGCTTGATTATGTTTGGTATGGGTTTTTTTTTTTTTGCGTGATCAATAAATATGCATGCGATGAATATATATATATATATATATATATATATATATATATATATATATATATATATATATATATATATATATATATATATATAAAACAAACTTGTAATGGCTGTTAAGAAAGTTCATTCCACATTTTCCTTTAACTCTCTAGAACAATGAATTAAATAAAAAAGATACATTTGTGATTTTTCATGTACAGAGAGTCTACTTCTAGAACTGATAAGGTTTTGATTGTGTGTTGTGATGAAATGAAAGGGAGAAGAAATATCTATGCATATCTTACACAGAAAAAAAAGTTTCGATTGTGCAATATCTGAAAGCAACAATGAAATACTCTTTCAAACACCTATGCAGTATTGATGAAACAAAGAATTCAATAAACAAACCTTTTTTTTGTTTTGAAAAATTACTTTGTTGTTGTTGTTGTTGTTGTTTTTTATTTACTTATTTATTTTTTTTAACAAACTTTTAAATTTAAGAAAAGATATACATGTATAACAAGAAAACGACAACATTCAAAACTCTTGTATAATAACTAAAATAGGAAATATGTGCTATATGACGCTGAAATGACTTCCCTTCAAAGTTCCGGGAGTTTATAAAGAAAATAAAGAAAATTCAACGTTAAGATTATTGATCAAATTCACGGGGAGAATTCTACTTAATTGAACCATCAGTATCCATGGATATGTCAACATGTGTCTTTTGTAAGTTATCTGATTAACTGTAATGTTTCAGGAGTTTATACCTAGCATAAAGGTAAGGATTTTTCAATATTAGGAGATAATCATAGAACACGAATATTAATAAAGGTATCTCGGCATATTTCATTTTATATCAAGTTGAATATATATTGCTTCTCCCCCCCCCCCTCCCCCACCACACACACAAATATCATTGCTAATATGTCTTTTTTACAGATTTTACAGCATGTGTTTCACGATGAATTTTTTTTTTTTTCACTAAGAAAGTACGTGCAACGGAAAAAAAAAAAAACATCTGCTTAAAATGTGATTTGATTGTCAGCACGAAAAGTAAAAGGAACTACATGTCTGTATATAAACCATTATAATCAAAAGAATTATTTCACCTGATGCCTAATCTTTTTTATAACCATACGCTCTCTAGCTTATACACGATTAGCAAAAAAGACACGAACCCCCTGGAGATTAAGGTTGTCACGTGACAATGTTATTTCAATGTCTTTTATTTTCAGGAACATCATTCGTTTTTCACAGCTAAACAGATAATGGAAATAATTCTGGGATTCTGTTTTTAATGCATCAAAAGCTTCTGATATATGCGAATTGAAGGCTATTTATGTTTAATTTGTAGTTTTGTTTTTATGTGTGAAACGTAAACTTTCTGCGTCAATAACACACCTGGAATTATAAATACCAGATACATTACGGACAGAGTAAAACAACAAAATATATATGAGTACCAACATCTAAGGCACCGACGATATGCCTGCATTTAGTCCGATCTTTATTATAATCAACATAATAAGTATCACCATAGGACTTTTGATTATCTTTGTCAACGCCTTGACTATTTTTCTGATTTTTCGGAAGGAGAGAGAATGGGAGAATACTGTATATTTCATCGCAAACTTAGCAGTGTCCGACGGAGTAACGGGGGCTCTAATTGTTGCCAATGTGGTATTTAACTTGAATCAACATCATATATTCTATGAGTGCATTTTTCGTTTGGCTACAATGAACAGTGCCATATTTGCGTCTGTATACATTCTATTAGGAGTGAGGTGTGACCGGTACATCAAAATTGTACTTCCGCTTCGATATACAACCTTTTTAAGCGAAGCTGTGGTGAAGACATATCTTTGCAGTATATGGACTATATCTGCAATCCTCATAGTTACACCATACCTACACTGGATCAACGATGTTATAGTTGATAACGTGTGTAGTTACTTTGTTGTGTTGAAGCAACAGTTTTTGCTAGGTATCTGCTTCACGATTTTCTGTGCGCTCATGCTTCAGTTCTTCATGTACATCCACATTTTCGTCATTGCTGTTACCCAGGGTTGGAAATCAGAGGTTAGGACTCTTGATCAAGCTCGATCTCAGCTCCCTAAAAGAGCGCTATTTAATCACATGGTGAAACCAAGTCGGGCCTTATTTATAATGGTTGGAGTCAACTTTCTGACATTACTTCCTGTGGGTATGTTTTCTATATGACGTTGGTTAGTGAGTAAATGCATGCATGCATTTTCCAAAAATTGTTTATATTCATTCATAAGTCGTTTTAAACTTGTTCTGTAAAAGTTTTAATGCGTTTTCTTTTATTTAGTATGCAGCATGTGTTAACTGTAAATATGGACTGGTTATTTTCTACCTTGGTAGTGATACTACACGAAACCGTATTGTATAAGAGCCTGCTGCCAACGTTTGTCCAACAACCCTGAGAAATTCAATAGCAAAAAAAAAAAAACAAAAAAAAACAAAAAACAAACAAACAAACAAACAAACAAAAAAAACAGAACATGATTTCGTTATCTGAGATTCACATTTAGGTCCTTTATAGTAGAGTTTTATTACAAGTGGATGCTTGCAAACTTTATTAACTATTACATGAACATATCTCTTGGGAAAAGAGTACTGAAAATTTTACTGGAAGATGAAAAAATAAAATGAAGTTAAATAAGATGTGTTTGTGAAACACTGATGCTCCCGTATGGCAACTTATAGCGAAGGTTAAACTCTCAAATGCAAATCAAATATGTTGGTACCCAAAGAAAGTTTTTGTCCCGAGAAATATACCTTTGAAACATGAAAGCCCTAGCAGCAACCATTTGAAAGATATGGAACAGGTTAAAAAATTTCAATGGTTAGTCAAACATCAAGGTCAAGGTCAAATGGTCAAAATTAATGGTGCCCAAGGAAAGGCCTCCTCACAAGAAATACACATGTGAAATATGAAAGCCCTAGCACCAACCGTTCAAAAGATATGGCCAAGTTTAATGTTTATCAAAAGTTGGTCAAACTCCTAGGTCAAGGTCAAAAAGTCATAGTTGTTAGTATCCAAAGTAAGGTCTTCTCATAAGGATTACATATGTGAAGTATGAAATCCGTAGCACCAACTGTTCAAAAGGTATGACCAAGATTATAGTTTTCCAAAAGTAGGTCAAACTCTAAGGTCAAGGTCAAACTGTCAAAGTTGTTGGCATCCAAAGGGAGGTCTTGTCACAAAAATTACATATGTGAAGTAAGAAAGCCCTAGCACCAACCGTTCAAAAGTTATGACCAAGGTTAAAGTTTTCCAAAAGTAGGTCAAACTCCAAGGCCAAGGTCAAACCGTCAAAGTTGTTGGTATCCAAAGGAAGTTCTTGTCACAAGGATTACAAATGTGAAGTAAGAAAGCCCTACCACCAACCGTTCAAAAGTTATGGCTAAGGTTAAAGTTTTTCAAAAGTAGATCAAACTCCTAAGTTAAGGTCAGATGGTCAAAGTTGTTGGTATCCAAAGGAAGGTTTTGTCACATGAAATGCACATGTGAAGAATGAAAGCCCTAGCACAAACTGTTCAAAAGTTATGGCAAAGGTAAAAGTTGGGTAAAATTTTATAAAACTGGGTCAGACTCCAAGGTCAAGGTCAAAAGGTCAAATATGAGGTCTTGTCACAAGGAATACACATGTGAAATATGAAAGCCATTGCTCCAACCAATCAAAAGTTATGGGCAATGTTTAAGTTTTTGCGGACAAACAGACAAACAGATAAACAGACAGACGGACAGACGGACAGGCAAAAACTATGTACCCCCGAATCTTCGATACGGGGGCATAAAAATTGCTTAAACATGATTAAGTATGTTACTTTAATGTCCTATTAATAATTATAACGAAAACACATTAGACTAGTACTGTAGGCGGACATTGCCATATGATTTTCAATACATTAGATTTAAGATTAAAAATCAAGTTTCAAACTAATATTGAGAAAAAAGCTGCAGTAAGTTAAAAAAAAATAGCTATATTTCACCAAAGGAATGAAAAACATAAAAAGAAGAATCATGTCTTCTAGTGGAGGGATTAATGTAAGGGGACACTATCTAAGTGTTATAAAAATAAGAAGATTTAAGTTAAACCTCCGAGTACTAAATTAGATTTAAGTTAAACCCCCAAGTGCTAAATTAGATTTAAGTTAAACCTCCAAGTGCTAAATTAGATTTAAGTTAAACCTCCGAGTGCTAAATTAGATTTAAGTTAAACCTCCAAGTGCTAAATTAGATTTAAGATAAACCTCCGAGTGCTAAATTATTTATGATATTCTTAATGCATTGTAAATTGCTTTTCACGCGTTGTATAATATTCTTAGTGTGAAAAGCAGTTTACAATGTATTATACTTTCAATAATGTTATCTACAGTCACAGAGCATATGTAGACTTATAGCTTTGAATTAACTGTCTTTTGGAAAGAAGACTGTTTTATTAAAGCTATCAAAATAGAAAAAAAGTTAATACTCTAAAATATCCTAGATGTTAATCGATTTCCATTCACATGCTTGTCGACTGTGTTAGAGTTATTTCAATGATATTATGTGGACGGGCACAAACATTAATAATATAGGCCGTAAATATACCTCCTTTAATTAATTTTCATTAATTACGTCATTTTTCTCGCGCACTTGAATCTTGAGACTGCCAATCAAAAATTTTAAAAAAGATTGGAGGTCAATGTTTGCTCTGCTCCCGATTTGTATTGTTTTAATGGACTTTGAGCTTTAATACTGTTCGTTATCTCCATATTTGTTTCCTTGACAACTCTCAGGTACCTCGTGTTTCACGTGTTTTTAAAGATATGATTATTATATCTTTTGTTTTTCAGGTTTACGGTTCATTTTACAATTGAGAATTATTGAGCCACAGACAGACAAACTACATTAAAAACGATTTATTTTCTCGCCCTATCATCATTTATTTTACTTATACACACATGAATTTATATTTGTTTTTCAGGTATTTACGTGTATTTAGTCACCACTCAACAGCTTAATTACATGGACCATTACACGCAGGGCGATGTTCTCATCTATGTAGCCACGCCTCTTTATCTCAACAGCCTGATAAACCCTTTTTTATACGCCTTCAAGATTCCAGATATCAGACGAACCCTCTCCCAGGCCCTACCCTGGCTCAGACACAGCGCCCGTGTGGGGCCCCCACAGAGTAGTAACAGATCGGGAGTACCTATGACCACAAATCAAACCAATTATTTGTCTATCATAGAAATTCAATGAATCGGAGAAAAAAAGTATTGACTCATGGTAGAATCTTTTTTGTAGATAAGATGGTTAATCAAACCATACTTGTAAGTAGGGGTAAATTATCCTCTGGACTCACCATGTATATGTAATTAATAATGATGGGACCAATTTCCTTTGTAAATGATCGAACACACTGACTATATGGAAATAATAATGCGGTACCTTGATGTGTGAATATATGGAGATAACGAGCAGTCTTCAAGCTCAGAAGTCCATTAAGGTTTTGCCAAAGGTCAAGATGTCCAAAAATTTATTTTTACAATAGTTCCAAAACTATGTGGTTTATAAATTTAAAACTTTTACAGTTTATATATATATATCATTGATTAACAGATAGAAAGTATCACTTGATAACAAATATTTAAAAAAAATATTTAAGGAGAAAAATTCTTTTTAAACAAAATGCATATATTTTTAAGAAATGCACCTAATTAATTCTGTACTTTTAGTGAAAGCCATCATTGCAGAAACAATTTATGTCTATCAATGAAGGGCAAGTTGGACTTCGATAGCCTCTGGAAAGTTGTTTTCCCTGTTTATTTTGTCCAAATGTTAAGATCTGAAACCGAAATACATTGCAAATGGCGGATTTTAGAGGAGTCTTGTCTTTATACATGTCATGCTTTCAATAACAGCCTTTCAGAGACCATTCACGTCCAACTTGCCCTTCATTGACAAACATATTTTATTTCTGCAATGATGGTTTTCACTAAAAGTACAGAATTAAGCAGGTGCATTTTTTTTTAAAATATGCACATTTTTTGAATTTTTTTTTCTAATATTTATTTTCAAGTTATACTTTCTATCTGTTAATCAATGATATATTTATAAACTGTAAAAGTTTTAACTTTATATCTCACATAGTTTTGGAGCTATTGTAAAAATAAATTTTTGGACATCTTGACCTTTGGCAAAACCTTACATTACAAAATAGGTGCAGAGAAAACACTAACCTCAGAGATCAGAGGTGGGATCAGGTGCCATGGAGGAGTATTTCAAACCTTTGTAGAAAAAAAAAAACAAAAGCATTATCCATCTTTTCAAAGGAAATCACTGTTAAAGATAAAATAAAAGACGAAAAGACGAAACACACCTTTAATACCCCCTTCAATGAAAACAAACTAGTCCTGAATAAATGAAATAATCGATATCTAGACAGCAGACACAAGAATAAATGGACAAAACGTTATGTTACAAACAAAATTTTAAGAAAATAACGCACACATACAAAATCAAAATTTAGAGAACTGATAAAACTGTTTCAATTCTAAATGCATTTTAAAAACAAAATCTGTAATTTCTAATACATTAAACTTTTTATAGCTATAAACTACGTAGTAGTTTGCATTATTTGTACAAAATATATTAGAGTGAATAATATAATCATTGGAAATAGAATTAGTGTCTGATTACAAATCCGTATTAAGTTCTCTGATGTAGATGTAAACAGCGTCAAAAATATCCGAGAATTACGCTTTGGTATTATGAATATTGTCTTGAATTATGGTAGGTTATGTGTTCGGGTTAGACGCAGTAAGAACAAGAAATAAAGACGTTTTGAATAAAACAATTGTTGTGGGTTTCTTTGTATAAAAAAGTCACAATAATCAAATTTTTCAATAAATGTTCTTGTATGGAACAAAAATGAAAGATTTTAACTTACCCTAAAACTCTCAATGTATTTTTTAAATGCCAAATTAAGCCATTTCTAAATACTTGTTGAATCTTGTTTCTAATTTGAGAAAAGTGAAATAAAATTGACCTCCCACAGACATTTTTAAATTAATTTTAGTGAATTAATTTCGACTAAATGACACCAACCATTTCGTTTGACATGTCTAAATCTACTCTGAATATTTTATCAAATAAATTGAAAAATGTGAATTTTTTCACAAAACAAAGAACAATTGACTACAACGAACAAAAAGTCAAAGGGTAACTTGAATCGACCAGTCGAAACTATATACTGTTGATTAAAAAGAAAAGTGCAACTTAATATCAATCCAAAAGATTCCTTCTATGAAGGCACTAAAGTTGATATGTTCATTAAAATGTGACGTAGGGCAGTAAGCATAATGAATTGTGAAATTAGGAAAAAAATTAAGAGAAAATAACATGAAATTATAACAAATAGGTCCTAAAAATAATTATAAAATTATTGGTAACAATGGTGAAAAACATTGAAACTGAATATAAACTACCACGGATGTAATGGATTATGTATTCAAGTCTTGGACTCCCCTGGCGGTGTTGAACAGAAAAAAATTATTTTATTTTTACCTATTTTTATACATAATGACAATCAATCTTTTTTTTTTTTTTTTTTAAATAAAAACGGTGATACATGAACACTGATTGCAAGAACAGGACAACAAACATGATATTTGTTTAAATTCATGTTTTATGTTTACGATGTTTCCAAGATCAGGAAAATGGATTATTATCTATAGAATATTTTCAGCTTCCTGAAATATTTCTTTCTTTGGCCATTTCTCTGGAAAATGTGCATCCTTCATTACCTATGAGAATTCACCAGATGAAAGGATGACTGGTAATTATAAGCTTGAATTGGCCGTTTTCTAATACAATTCAAAATTATTTATTTTGTTTAATTCGAGAAACTTTAGTCTTTTCATGTGTAATCATATATCTTAATTATTTAAACGTGATTATGCTCATTATAAAAGTTATGTATGCTTTTACAACTGTGATAAATAAATTTATACATTTGAGACGTAATGTTATATGAAATTTTGTCATCGTAGCTCATTGCCATTTGTTGTTATACATTTAAAGTACTTTCCAAAATTAATGTGCCTTTTGCTGAGAAATTTATATTGTTAATAAATCTTTCTTAACTTTTTAATTAATTTATTCCTTAATTATAAATTGTTATTATACTTTAACCTGTGAAAACATTTGAAAATTTTGGCAACGCAATATGTCTGTATCAAACCTGAGACGGAATAGTTAAACTTACTTCTTTTTGATATCCATCGAGGAAAAAAGTCAATCCAAATTCTCCACAATCTGTCGGTATTCCCATGAGTTCTAATTGCGCCCAGTTATCAGAAGATCTATTTGAATTCATATGAAGCAGAATTTATTCAAAAACATCTACATCAAAAGTATCTTTCTATGGCATTGAGTTCAACATTTAGATATATCGATATCGTTTTTTTCAATTAACAATATTCATTTTCATGTTTACATTAATTCGATATATCCCTCTGAACTCGAAATAAAAGATACCACTGAGTCTGACCGACACATCTGTTTCATATTTGGTAATTTTACTAGAAAAAGACGTTAATTGTAATCTCAAAACAAAATTTAAGATATATGTGACGACTTCATTTTTTTGCATCTTCAACTTCCCTTTTTTATGTATCAATTTGTCATTATCGTTTGCATAAAGAGTTTGTGTCTCCCAGTTGATTCGATACACAAGAGCGTGCTTTACGTACCAACAATTGCTAAAACAAGGCAAACTATTGACAAATAAGTTTATGAAACAAACATATTAACAGTCTCGTTTAAAGTCAACATTTCGCAAATTCTTTGGTCAAAACAATGACCTTGGCAGCAAATTCAATCTATCATTAAGTCATGGATCTTTTAGCTTCGGATTTTTTTTTAATGCGGTTTGTATGAAATGAGCGTGTGTTGTCAGATGAAACTTTTTACGATGTATCCATCGTTGATTTTTTAGATAATGGTAATGGTACATTGTATTCACAGTGTTGGCATGTAAAAGAAACTTGTATATATCTGAAAATAAACAATATCAGTAAACATCTAAAAACAGCAAATTCTCTTTAAAAAATAGTAGCTAAAATAAATGAACACATGCAAAACATTACACTAAAATAGTCCATAAAATTCTTAACAGACTTATTTCCAATCGAATCCTTGACTATAAAATGGAAATTTGGATTTAAACACAATAAAATAAAAACCATTATATTTTTATATAAGGACATTTTTATGCTGACTTCAACTACGTTTATTTATGTAGCAATTACTAAAGGAATCACTGTCTAAATTGTTGGGTATGCCAGGGCATCAACGATAGTTGAAAACGTGGGATATTTTGCATAACGGGCGAAGTCCATTATGCATAAATTATTCCACGTTTGCAACTGTCGTTGATGTCTCTGGCATGCCCAACAAACTAGACACTGATTCCTTATATTTACATTTATATGTGAAATAAAATTGCAGATATAAATAAAGGAATGCTGTCTAATTTATTTAAAATACACGAGGCACCCAATGTTAATTTCAGTAGTCCTCGCCCACTGACGTCAGACACAAAGACAGCCGCACGAGATTGACATGCATACTTTCACTTAGCGAAATTTACATTCAGGTTAAATTATCAAGAAATCAAATCACCTTTCAAAGAATTATTACAGAGAATTAGTAATGTAAATATGTATGTACCATTATCACCTTATGTATTGTCTCCTTATTGGGTATGTCTCTCAAGTTGAGCATGATCTACTTACGAGCAATTTGTAAAATGTGACAGGCTATACTGTAAGGTTATTATATCTAGCGTATACAATATTTGGCGAAAATTGATTTTTGAACAAGTTAGCGTAGATTTGATTTAGCGCATTTCTTCAAGTTCCTTCTTATGTGTTCATGTGCAAGACATTTAGCGTTGTACTTGAATCAGCGGAAGGTTTTGGAATTTTAATTGCAAAACTTTTATTTTAATGTACGTTATCTTACATTACTTAAATTGTTTCTTAATGGATGGGGTATTCGCTTTGTGTATAAAATTTGGTTAGCTATAGTCAGTAATTATTAAAAGCTGAGGATAGTTCATTATGTCAAATATTGGACGTCTTTATAACATAATGATCAGTATGAACGCAGGTGTGTTAATGAAACACTCAAATATTTTTACTTGACTAAATCAGTGATGTAATATGACGTCATAATCATACGCGAAATAACGTCAATTTTAGAACACAAGTTTATTTTTAATCATGGTATTTAGAAATGTAATTAAACTCCTGAAAATGATTAGAAACATGCAAATATTAACCACAAAAAAAAAAAAAAAAAAAAAAAAAAAAAAAAAAAATCATATCCTTTCATCATTGAATTGAATCATATGATATGAATATAGTTGATTTTTAAGCCATATGAAAATTTAGCCATCCTCGGACCTCACTATTCATAATCTCGCCCTTTGAGCTCGTTGAACATTGTATTTTTTAGGGGGCAAACACAGAATACCTGGTAATTGTATACTATTCATAAACAAATATTTTACATTGTCAACCAAAATGCATGACTGTTGTTGTGGTTTTTTTTAAATGTGTATTCGGTTCTACATTGATCAACATTCCTCTCTCTCACCTTCCTAAAATGCAGAATACCAATTACATAGTTTTTTGTGAAAAATTACATCAGTAAAAAAATTTAATTTCTTGATTTTAGCTTAATGTTATTCCATGATTTGAATTTGGTGCTTGTCAGCATACAATCAACTTAACGAAAAGGTGGAACTAATTTCAGAGTGTACATGTATATAACTTGGTGCGAACATTCACGTTCCAGACGTTTATACAATCTGTGTATCCTTTTTCTCCACTCAATAAGCGATACTGCTCAATCGTTCGCAATTCAATTCCCCTCATGTACAAACCTACGATAATAATCAGGAATTATCACTTAATTCTTTATTTGTGTCAATTATAATCTTAGTGAGTTATTGAAATAACGAATACAACAGAAATGTAATTCAATATTTCCGGCGTTATACTAAAAAAAAATCAAGCATTCACTACATATGGTATGTAGTGAATGCTTCTGGATATGTTTTTGAAAAGTATGCATACATCATTTCATGTATTTCCAATTTTATTTCTAGGTAGTTCTTAGCAAACAAATATCATATCGTGCATAAGTTATGAAATTTGTCAAATAAAAACTTTGTTGATTGAAATTATCATGTTTGTCTGAAACACTGATTTGCAATGATTGATTAAACATATTTCCCTCATATAGTAATGTTGATTGAAAGTATCCTGCTTGTCCAAAAAATCTGATTTGCAATAATTGATTAAACATTTTCCCTCATAGAGTTATGGCACATTCGTAAAATTGGTCATTCGTTTCCTTAGTTTTAGTCGTCTTTGGTCAGTTTGATTGGAACAGTCAATCACATTGTTAACTAGATATTCTTCTGATATTAAAAAAAGCTGAAAAGACTGTATTAATTAAACATATTTCTGTAGTTAATAAGTCAATATAAAATATGAATCCGGATGTTTAATCAATACTCTAAGCTAACAATATGGTTAAAAGTGATACTCATGTCAAAATACACTTTAATTGTATAGTTACAGGATGCAAGAATGGGATTCCTTGAATCCTTGACTTTAGTTCGTGTGTTCATAGAATCAAACGGAAAGTAATATTTTTTTTCTATGAAAATAAGATAAAATCTGCATAGACTGTTGTCAGATATAATGTGACGTAACCTATGAAATGTGCAGCAGTTTTTCGATGAAAGTAGATTATGGAAATCCTATATGAGTAATGTCAAAGTTTTTCTCCTTACCAAAATATTAACAGCAGTGAAGGAGAAACTTCAAAAATACTGTACAAGAGTATTTTTGAGAAGTATTGTTAATCAGATGTGGATACTTATAATCTCCAAGAGACTTTTATAATATTTCAAATCACAACTTTTTTTCAAAGATCACAAGCATCAAATCGTTTGACTTTTCAACACTTTGTACAACCATTCACCAACGTTAAGTTAAACTCTTTGACATCATAGAAAACTACTTTTTCAACTGCTCAGTGGAACTCGCATATTTACATACCCTGTCATAGGTCATCTGCAAAGTGATTTTGATGAAAAATATTCTGATTGTACACACAAGTACTCCAAAATTGATATTCAAAAGAAGATGGTTTGGTTTCTGATTGGCAACGCCCCTTTAGTTTTGGAAATCATGTCTTCCAACAATGTAAATCTTATTCGGTACCAATTCTGGTGCACCAGATGCGCATTTCGACAAATTATGTCTCTTCACTGATGCTCATGCCGAAACGTTGGAAATCCGAAAACTGTTGGACTTCTTATGGGTACTAATTGCATTCTGTAATTATAAGAGTAATCTCTGTATTTTTATTCAGCAAAAATTATTCAAAAACCTCTACATGAAAAAAAAAATATCTTGCTGTGGCTTTCAATTCGACATTTAGATATATGTTTAAGCAATTAACAATGCCCATTTTCATCCCCACGTTGATTCGATATATCCCTTTCTGATGTCGCCAGCTCTCCTATTGTCCACTTCTCTTATTTATGTAGCAATATACCATTATCACCTGGATATGGAGTTTATGTCTCCCAGTTGATTCGATATGCAAGAGCATGTTATACGTACCAACAATTTCCAAAACGAGGCAAACTACAATGTATTGACCAATTAATTGATGATTTCGGGGATTTCAACTGTTTTGTGTAGAGTCAATATTTCACAAATTCTATGGTTAATACAATGACCTTGTTAGCAAATAAAATCCATCGTTAAGTTGAATGTTCACTCACATTTTTCATACAAATTGTTAGTCTATTATTTAAACACTGAATTGGTTATGAATTTTTCCGTTTGCCCGACCCAAACAAGGAGCACACAGCGGATGTGTCCAGTTGACAGGGGATGCCTTCTCCTCCATGGCATCTAGCTCCGGTCCACCTCTAATGATTTTAGAGGTCCCTCTTTATTCTGGTCCATTCTGTATTTTACAATGGACTTATTAGCTTGATTTCTGTTTGTTATCTTCATATTTCATGATAGAACCTACATAATTTGAATTAAGTTCCTTTAAGAGGAATGCTCGATTCGTTTCTACTGTAAACCTACTAATATTAACGACAACAATTACCTAGTTTTTATTAGTTTGATATCAATGTGTGACTATGAATTTTTGCGACTTATGATACATTCTGTTTAAAAGAACAGCTTCGTAATTGATTCACAATAACACGGATCTAATCAGTATTAGAATCAAATATATGATTGAGCAATCATCTAAAAGCATAAAAAGATATCAAGGTACAGGCAGCAAATAAAATGTTCTCTCCTTTCCTCCCAATTATGTTAAATATTTGTTTACGGTGATGGAATATTCATGGAAGTATTGAAAGAATACTTAACACAAAATTCAGCCGTATTTAGAGATCTTTACACTAAAAAAAATCTATCACGTAAGTTTTCTTGTGACTTCTTGAAGGTTTCTTTAATAAAAAGCCTTCAGAATGCAAAGGTATTAAGTACAACTTTTGATGGTTGAGTTTGTAAATTCCTTTTAAATAATCTTGTGCTTTTATGAAAGCTAAACTAAAGAACATCAATGAAGTTTTATAACACTTTGTCATCCAAGCACTCAGAAAACGTGCTTTTGAAATTTAACCTTATCGAATTTATTTCAATGAAAAATACTTAAAGTATCTCAAGCAGACTGAGGATTAGAACACAACTCAATTTTAATGCCAGTGTTACTCTATACATCTAATCAATATGTGTAAGGTTCACGGCCGATGTGACCTGGTGAGAAGAGATGCTTACTCATCCCAAGTCCCTGATCCCACGTCTGGTGGGCTTAGGGGTCAGTAGGTTTGTCATATTCATAGTTTGTATTGGTAATAGGATTTATATGAGATTGGTCATAATGCGTTATATTAATGAAAACGATGAAGAACACTTTTAAAAAAAAAAAGAACAAAAAACATACAAACAATACTTATCTTTGAACAAAGCATAAAACACGGAGACCCAGAAATTCCAGAGGTGGGAGGACGGGTCAGGTAGACGGAATATTCCGTATTTACGTTTTTCTTTTGAAAAAGTAAACAATTTTTCATTATACTTCTTAATAGATGGTTTATTGTGGAGATCGAGAGTAAAGAACATATATTAAATGAAACTGAAGGCTTATATATTAAATTTAAATCACCATTGAACAAGATACAATTAAAATTACAATTTAAAACTTCCATGCATTTCTTTATTATGATTTGGGATTTTTTTTTTCGGGGGGGGGGGGTGATATTTGAAAAAATATATATGTTTTATAAGTCCTCCATTTCTTTGAGAAATATTTTTATAAGGTTAATCTTTAATGAAACATAAGGCATATGCTACATTTTGTATTAGATAAAAACTTTAAAATTACTCAAAATTGATGTAAATTCTCTTCATATCTGAGAAATATATTTGAAAATAAATATAAAAAAATATCTTATTGGTATTTACTCAATTTTCAATGTTGATATAAAGTCTTTTTTGTTCATGCCAGCACTATCACACTATCTAAATTTAAACATTAAATGCTTTGTCCGATCAAAGACTTAAAATTTAGAGTTCATGTTACGATTTAGGAACCACATTTTGAACCCTAAGAGTAACTGTGAGATAGTGTTAACAAGCATTCTGAGAGTATTGCATTAGCAATACTAGCCCCCTACCAGCAAGTGTAATCTGGTTCCCATTAAAAATTAAAAAGGCCGTAATTCCCTCAAAAATCAATGAAGCGGAACGAAATTCAAACTTGATCTATAACTCATTAATATGCACCTACATATAAAAAATCAGCTC
Organism: Saccostrea echinata; assembly: GCF_033153115.1. Taxonomy (NCBI): domain Eukaryota; kingdom Metazoa; phylum Mollusca; class Bivalvia; order Ostreida; family Ostreidae; genus Saccostrea; species Saccostrea echinata. The sequence goes on along the minus strand of NW_026889756.1, from coordinate 2,743,617 downwards.
AATATCTGCAAGAATTTAGAAAAAAAAGTGCGGAAAACCAAATGGGACAAACTGACAGACAGGGGGACAGACAGACAGACAGACAGACAGACGGACGGATGGACGGACAGACAGACAGACAGACGGACAGAATCAGAGGAAACCTACAGTCCCTCCGGTTTCACTGGTAGGGGACTAAAAAGAAGGTCAGGGATTATACAGTTAGTTGGTTAAATTTTTTTCTCGTGAACAACGAAAAGGGGATATCTTTTGGAACTTTCTATTTAAATATGATACGAACGATTTTGTCCGACATATGCATAAACATAGTAAATGCATGCGTAAGCCATGTATAAAATATAGAAAAAGAACGGAAATTAAAAGACAGGAATATTTTTGATAGGATGAGTTTTATATCAAAGTTAGCAAATGTAATTATTTGAATGCATTCTTCATTCGTTGTCTTTAAAAGCGCCATTTTAAAGTTATGTATAATTTTAGGCTATGACCCCTACCGTTTCAATAAAAGTGTTTGAGACTCTCATTTAAAAATAAATATTGTTGAGCTGGGGATGGGTGAGTCGTTTTGTTATATTCAGTAAGGATATATCTCTACATTTTCTATATAGAAAAATAGTCAACATGATTGATTGCTCCTCTGAAAAATATTGAGGGTCATTTAGTTTTTACTTAACTCTGTTTCCCTGAGAAGACATTACTTCCCCAATCTGAGGACTATTCCCTGTAAAACCAGAATTACTCCCTGGGACTACTCCCTCATTAATATTCATTTATATTTTTAACCAATCAAAATGCTCAGTAGGCGGAGCTTTCAAGCAATCTCGAGTCTGTGACGTAATGCTATTAACAATGTAACTATGACGTCAAAACATTTCGACATGCGATGTCAAAATCATACTGGAATTATAGCAAAACAAAATAGAAATAACAAAAAACATAACAAAATAATTATTTACTGAGTTTTCGAGCAACATTGATTAAGCCCACACTTGACGAACATATCAATATAAATCAACATTAAATTTTCTGTATTATCATAAAGTGATACAATTATTTTGTGAAATCCATGATGGCATAATCAAGTAAAGGGTATTCATTTGGTCTCTGATTCAAAAGGCTCTGCGTATAATTTCTACAATGATTGATGTATTATCACACCTTGGTCACTGTTCTGTCACAATATATGAATACAGAGAGAAGAATTATAAGAACACCTCGATTTCACCTTTATATAATACTAAATAACTAGATGGGCTACATTGTCTATTGCTGGAAATGAAATGATTGCTTTAGTGTGTATTTCGATGATTTTTGTGTCCCTTTTTCAGCAACGTGACAGTTGACATCTTTTCTCTGTCTTCTGTCTGCCCATCCATCTTTCCTACTTTACTTGTATATCTTGTGATCACAGAATTGTAGGCTTTAAAGTCCAAGAAATCTTTGAAATATAACCAGGGTTATTGACCTTGTCGTGTTTTACTTATGAGGTATTTCAAATGCGTCTGGAAATGGCAATATTCAGTATATTCCTTAATAATCCACATATAGGACTTTGATAATTATCTGTTTTCTATTTTTTTCTAGAAATCGAAGAAAATTTGTCAAAAATATGTACTGAATACTGTATTTACTTTCAACTAGAACAATTTTAAGAGGATTTAACTTCAATTCTTAAAAGTAATATAATGGAGAGTAGAAAAAAATGTCATTTCATATATTTGTTCTTATCAATGTACTGCTCAGAAGTTCAAATTGATTTGTTAGTGAACTTTTTTAACGTACCCTTGTATGATTAATATACCGTTTGCTTTGATATTTATCTCTCTGGTAACCACATACCATCCCGTCCTGAAGAACCTCAGTGGTATCCTTCAAAAGAATCTGCCAATTCTCCACTCAAATAAACGAATGGCAGAGGTCTTTAAGGAGCCCCCATTGGCTACATACAGACGCCCGAGGAACCTAAAGGACATCGTAGTAAGAACCAGATTGGACAATCCATTTCCTAACGGCGGCTTTAAAACTTGCTCTGACAGAAGATGTCTTCTCTGTAAGCACAGCTCTGACACAGACAGTTTTAACAGCCTTGTTACAGGCCGCAGCTACAAAATACTAGGAAATTTGTCCTGTCAAACAGACAACTGCATTTATCTCATCAGTTGCAAAGTTTGCTCCAAACAGTATGTTGGTGAAACAGGAGATCTCCGCAGGAGAGTCAATAATCACCGTTCTACCATTAGGACCAAAAAACTCAATGAACCCGTTGGGGAACATTTCAGCCTTGAAGGTCACAAATGGGAGGACATGACAGTAGTAGTTATTGACCATAATCCAAGATGGACAGACGCTCAGAGAAAAGGCAAGGAAAAGTTCTGGATGCATAGGCTGAAGTCATTCCGCCTTAAGGTATTTACAAACTTAATTACTTCAGCAGGATGAACGTGAACTAGACCCAATCCCGGATTGTAACAAAGAAGTTCATTCTCTCTATATAGTGTAAACTTTACCGTTGAATCGCATTAGCAATTCTGGAACAACCTACCCAAATATTTACAGCTTACATTTTTGTTTATTTCTTTTATCCGATTTCCAAATTTATAATATATCCTAAATTCATATTTTAAAATTGCCCTTCCATATTATCTTTCTTTAATTTCTTTTTATCATGTATAGTTACGTTATTTTGAGAGAATAAGACAATGTACGATTTACTGCTTGGTCGTAATTAATTAGCGATAATTAATTCGTTCAATTATGTAAATCGCACTTCACTAGAGTACACCCGATAGACCGGAAGCAATTCATAGCGCTCTGGATTTCTTTGTTCACAACTGTTTATAAACTTCAAATTAAACATGTGACACTGTAAATATTTAGTGTTTGGTAGTTTAGTAGTAGTGCTAGTTGTTTTTGTTTCTCTATTTCCTTTGTTTTTTTTTAACTTCTTAACTTTTTTCTTTGTCCTGAGGAAGGGATAGGTCGTCCCGAAAATTTGACAATTATTATTGTTCGTGTCGTTGGTCAATTTTAGTGCTTTATATAAATTTCCATCCGTGACCTTGTATCTACTTAGTAGATCCGACACTTAGGATATACAGTGTTGTTGGTTTTTAGTGCTTCATTCAACACAAGCGCTTTCTGGATTTCATAATCCGTCTTCAGGTGTACATAACATTTGAATTGTTTTGTTTTGCTTAGATATATGATCTTATGTCTTCATCCAAGTAATTCTATTCAAATGGTGCACATATACATAGCATTGTAACAAAATTGTACAAATTTCCTCCACTTTACCTGGCAAACATTATTTAGGTTACATGTTTGAATATAAATCTATAAAAAATGCTTATTGGTAAAAATAAAATTTGTTTTGTGTTATATATCCTTAAGGTATTCTCAAGCATTTCTACTTCTTTCTTGAACTTTGATTTTCTTGAAATTCCAAACATCAGAAGGTCATTATCCTGCGTACTTAAACAAATACAAATTTGGTTTCTATGGATTTCCATTACATAGCAGTGCTCCTAAAAGATGAAAAAAGAAATAGTTTTGGCCTTTACGAAAATCAGTGTGACTTTGTGGATTAAATAAGAATGTGAATGACCAATATGTAGGAATAAATAAAATGTAAATGACCGATATGTAGGAATGATTTAATTTTGTTTGCATTCTAGCTTCTGATTGGTTAATATCCAAAAAGGAACACAAATTATTTCTGTATAACCTGGTTTGGTATGGGACCCCCCCCCCCCCCCGACAACCAGCTGAATCATCTGTATCCATAAAATCCTCTCATTTCCAGTTCTCGGGATTCATGAAAAATTCCAGATTTAATAAATGTACCTTTAACTTCAAATAATAATTCGATCTTACCACATGTACACAAACAACAAGGCTGCTAGGCCTACGTATCAGTTTTTACCTCCCCTCGTTTCCCATCACTTCTGTTACTTCCGTTACTACGGTTGTATTATTTCGCGGATTATAAAGCGTAAACTGACCCAAACCAGGTTATACTCGAATAATTTGGCCAAGAATTAGAGACATTCCTAAAATAAATAGAATGTGAATGACCAATATGTAGGAATAAAGAGAATGTGAATGACCAATATGTAGGAATAAAGAGAATGTGAATGACCAATATGTATAGGGATAAAGAGAATGTGAATGACCAATATGTAGGAATAAATAGAATGTGAATGACCAATACGTAGGAATAAAGAGAATGTGAATGACCAATATGTAGGAATAAAGAGAATGTAAATGACCAATATGTAGGGATAAAGAGAATGTGAATGACCAATATGTATAGGGATAAAGAGAATGTAAATGACCAATATGTAGGAATAAAGAGAATGTGAATGACCAATATGTAGGAACAAAGAGAATGTGAATGACCAATATGTATAGGAATAAAGAGAATGTAAATGACCAATATGTAGGAATAAAGAGAATGTGAATGACCAATATGTATAGAAATAAAGAGAATGTAAATGACCAATATGTAGGAATAAAGAGAATGTGAATGACCAATATGTATAGAAATAAAGAGAATGCAAATGACCAATATGTATAGGGATAAATAGAATGTAAATGACCAATATGTAGGAATAAATAGAATGTGAATGACCAATACGTAGGAATAAAGAGAATGTGAATGACAAATGTGCATAGGAATAATGAGAACGTGAATGACCAATATGTAGGAATAAAGAGAACGTGAATGACCAATATGTATAGGAATAAAGAGAATGTGAATGACCAATATGTAGGAATAAAGAGAATGTGAATGACCAATATGTATAGGAATAAAGAGAATGTGAATGACCAATATGTAGGAATAAAGAGAATGTGAATGACAAATGTGTATAGGAATAAAGAGAACGTGAATGACCAATATGTAGGAATAAAGAGAATGTGAATGACCAATATGTAGGAATAAAGAGAACGTGAATGACCAATATGTAGGAATAAAGAGAATGTGAATGACCAATATGTATAGGAATAAAGAGAATGTGAATGACCAATATATAGGAATAAAGAGAATGTGAATGACCAATATGTAGGAATAAAGAGAACGTGAATGACCAATATGTAGGAATAAAGAGAATGTGAATGACCAATATGTATAGGAATAAAGAGAATGTGAATGACCAATATGTAGGAATAAAGAGAATGTGAATGACCAATATGTAGGAATAAAGAGAACGTGAATGACCAATATGTAGGAATAAAGAGAATGTGAATGACCAATATGTATAGGAATAAAGAGAATGTGAATGACCAATATGTAGGAACAAAGAGAATGTGAATGACCAATACGTAGGAATAAATAGAATGTGAATGACCAATATGTAGGAATAAAGAGAATGTAAATGACCAATATGTATAGGAATAAAGAGAATGTGAATGACCAATATGTAGGAATAAAGAGAATGTGAATGACCAATATGTATAGGAATAAAGAGAATGTGAATGACCAATATGTATAGGAATAAAGAGAATGTGAATGACCAATATGTATAGGAATAAATAGAATGTAAATGACCAATATGTAGGAATAAATAGAATGTGAATGACCAATACGTAGGAATAAAGAGAATGTGAATGGCCAATATGTATAGAAATAAAGAGAATGTAAATGACCAATATGTATAGGGATAAAGAGAATGTAAATGACCAATATGTAGGAATAAATAGAATGTGAATGACCAATACGTAGGAATAAAGAGAATGTGAATGACAAATGTGTATAGGAATAAAGAGAACGTGGATGACCAATATGTAGGAATAAAGAAAATGTGAATGACCAATGTGTATAGGAATAAAGAGAATGTGAATGACCAATATGTATAGGAATAAAGAGAATGTGAATGACCAATATGTAGGAATAAAGAGAATGTGAATGACCAATATGTATAGGAATAAAGAGAATGTGAATGACCAATATGTATAGGAATAAAGAGAATGTAAATGACCAATATGTAGGAATAAAGAGAATGTGAATGACCAATATGTAGGAATAAAGAGAATGTGAATGACCAATATGTAGGAATAAAGAGAATGTGAATGACCAATATGTATAGGAATAAAGAGAATGTAAATGACCAATATGTAGGAATAAAGAGAATGTGAATGACCAATATGTAGGAATAAAGAGAATGTGAATGACCAATATGTAGGAATAAAGAGAATGTGAATGACCAATATGTATAGGAATAAAGAGAATGTGAATGACCAATATGTATAGGAATAAATAGAATGTAAATGACCAATATGTAGGAATAAAGAGAATGTGAATGACCAATATGTATAGAAATAAAGAGAATGTAAATGACCAATATGTATAGGGATAAAGAGAATGTAAATGACCAATATGTAGGAATAAATAGAATGTGAATGACCAATATGTAGGAATAAAGAGAATGTGAATGACAAATGTGTATAGGAATAAAGAGAATGTGAATGTCCAATATGTAGGAATAAAGAGAATGTGAATGACCAATATGTAGGAATAAAGAGAATGTGAATGACCAATATGTAGGAATAAAGAGAATGTGAATGACCAATATGTAGGAATAAAGAGAATGTGAATGACCAATATGTAGGAACAAAGAGAACGTGAATGACCAATATGTACGAATAAAGAGAATGGGGTAATTGCATGTGATGTTATGTAGAAAATAATGTAACTGTGGCTAAAATATAAAAGTGAAGAGCGCAGGTCTTCCGGGCGTGAAATTAACTCCGGAGCCCCGATTCACGGAAAGCGTTATTGTGATAAGTATTTTCCACTGCCGCAGAAGTAAGCGACATGCACATGTCAAAATCTATGGCACTTCACCTAAAGTGAATGACGTTTCTATATTAGTGTAAATATTGAATAGGACGTTAAACAGCATACAATCAATCAATCGGAACATTAAGCAATGAGCATGGGTCCATTTGGCCGTAAGAATAGAAAATACTTTCACAACTGTATTTTTTCAAGTTTGAAACCCGTTGTAATGGTAAACATTCAACCATGACATCAAAGATTTCCAAAAATCATGTCTAAAAAGAAAGCCTTGATGACTGATACGAAGTTTAAAGGAAAACTGTAAAAATGTTTGCAAAACCCATTACAGAAAAATGCAAATCCTTATAGGGGAAGTCTCTTATTTTATTTCCTTCTCTTGAAAAGTGCAAACCTATTTCTATTTACATGTAAAAAAAAAATCCTTTGTCCTTTTGACCCTAGAATTCTTCCTATAGCGCAAAAAGTTGTATTCTAAGTAACCTGTGATTATGCTACTAAGTATTTAACAGGAACCGATTTCTCTAGCGTTATGAAATGCACAATGTATAGTGAGAAAAATACATTATTCTTTTCTTCATAATGTAATAATGTAGGACAAGATGAAGAAAAGATCGATTTGCTTCTGGAGAAAAACACATTTCGTAATGATCATAATCAAGGATGCATCAGTTCATGACCACAGTCTTACTTAATGCAATTTGTAAGTTATATTCGGGAATGGTTATAATCCGAAAACTGTTCATTATGTCAGATATTGGACGGTGTGTGGAGCGATCACATAATGATCAGCTTGAGACTTGCATATAACTTGAAACCTTTATCCGTGGTCGAACGCTCCTCTTGTTGACAGGAAGTAAACTACGGGTACTTGTGAACTTAGGATGTATGTCTTTATTGTTATGTTTTGATTTCTTAACATGAATCTTGACTGGAAAATATAAAACGATTTTTCCGATCATATATGACTTATTTTTTAAAGTCAATGTTCAAACTAGTCTTTTTATCTCTCTCTCTGATAGTCAAACTTTCCTGAATACAGAAATGCATTGTTGCATGCGTATACAAACACTTTCTTATAAGAAAAATGCAATTCTTAGGAAGATAAACTTTGCCTTTTTTAAAACATTATAATTTTGTTAACTTATCTCAAATAGATCAATTACATGAGTTACTGTGAAAAAAAAGGTGTCAAAGGAAGAATATCGTGATTTGAAGGCTTACTTTAAGTTGACATTAAAAAGATGCTTGAGTTTCTGATTGACAATATCTATGTGGTTTTTGGAGACCAGGTCTTCCAACAATCTATTGGAATTCCTATGGGTACCAATTGCGCCCCGTTATTAGCAGACCTTTTTTTGTATTCATATGAAGCAGAATTTGTCCAAAATCTTGTACGTGAAAAGAAGAAAACACTTGCTGTGGCGTTCAACTCGACATTAAGATATATCGACGACGTATTGTCAATTAACAATGGCTATTTTCATTCTTATGTCGATACGATATATCCTGGTGAACTTGAGATAAAAGATACCACAGAGTGTGACACATCTGTTTCATATTTGGATATTTTACTTGAAAAAGACGTTAATGGTAATCTAACAACCAAGCTTTATGATAAACGTGATGACTTTAACTTTTCAATCGTCAACTTCCCTTACTTATGCAGCAATATACCTTCATCACCTGCACACGGGGTATATATCTCTCAGTTGATTCGATACGCAAGAGCATGCTCTACATATGTACAATTTCTAAAACGAGGTAAATTATTGACAAATAAGTTGATGAAACAAGAATATCAGCTGTCTCGTTTAAAGTCATCATTTCGTAAGTTCTATGGTCGATACAATGACCTTGTCAGCAAATACAATTTATCATTGAGTCAAATGCTGACTGACGTTTTTCATACTAATTGTTAGGCCATTATTTACACACTGAATTGTCAGCGGATTTTTCCGTTATTTCCCGATCATGACAAGGAGCACACGGCGGGTGTGACCGGTCGGCAGGGGATGCTCACTCCTCCATGGCACCTGATCCCACCTGTGATGTTTGGAGGTCCGTGTTTGCTCTGCTCCTATTTTGTATTGTATAATGGACTTTTGAGCTTGAATACTGTTTGTTATCTCCATATATTTCATTTAATTCAATGAGTTTGATTTTTGCACACAATTAATTGAAAATGGATTGAAAATTAGGAAACCTCCTTGAAGGACTTACTTGCTCATGTATAACTGCGTGTGAAAATATATGTTTAGTATGATTGCCCTTATACTCCATTCGTGAGTCATATAGCTCACTCGTTCACAATTTTCAAGGTGTACAAGTCAATACAGAGATCATATTTCTTTAGTTTTGCTGATTCCAATGAAAAAGGCAAAATAACGAACAGTGATCGGTATAAAAAAAAAAAACTACAAACAACACAAACCTGTGAAAGGGCATAAAACATTTGCTCCTTTTGGTGGGATCAGATGTGCCTAGGAGTAGTGAGTATCCTCTGTTGACCTGTCACAACTCACAACCTCCTTGAGCCCTACAGTGTATGTATAGATCAATACACGGGATATTCTGTAGTCAAATTTAGTATAAAAACAAATGCCTAACAATTAATTCGTACTCTATTCCAATAACAAATACAATAATGGTCATAGTTAATTTTCCTGTGATATGAGTAGGAAGATTAAAACGCTTGCTCACCATGCACATAATTTTTTTTTTACTTAAACATCGTCAAAACAGAGAAAATATAACTATATAGTTCCTCCCCTAGTAGTATCTGATCTATAAAGGTTAAGGGATTTTCCCATTATTGTTTATGTCGTCCTGAATGTCAATCGACATCAGATATAACTCGCTGATAGGTGTGCATCTGTTTTGTGCATGGCTAAGTGATAGGCAACTCGCGTATGTAATAATTCGCACAAAGAAAATTAATTACACCCAATATTCATTTTTACCTTCCAGCAACTATATGTGACTGGAATAATATGCATACTGGATAGAAATAATAATTAAACACCATGCATTTATCGTCTTTCCTCACCTAGGCTTCCCTCTCTTCCTTTTCAATCAACCTAACTTAAAAAATTATTCACGCCTTCTTCGCATTTCCCCAAGAGCTCGCAGACATTGGTGCTTTTGTCATTTTAAGAGGTCTTAAATATAGATATGATATACTCAAAAAATTGTTGTGACAATCCAGGTCAAATGAAAAAGATAAAGATAACGAACAGTGATCGATCTTAAAAAATCTATAAACAATACAATTCTGTAAAGAGGGAAGAGGTGGAAATTCCAGAGGTGGGATCAGGTGCCTAGGAGGAGTAAGCATTTCCTGTTGATCGGTCACATCCGTATTAAGCCCTACGTAATGATCAGGTAGACGGAACATACCGTAGTAAAAATTAAGTATGAAAACAAAGACTTAACAATTGGTATGAAACAAGTAAGCGCAAATACGTCCCAATAATAGGGTATATTTGCTAACAGGGTCATTATAAAGACCGTGGAATTTACTTAATGCTATCTGTGTAATGCTAAACGAGGTTGTTGAAATCCCCGTAACATCAACTTATCTGTTAGTAGCCTGTCTCGTTTTAAAAATTGATCGCACTCGGAGCATGCTCTTAAGTATCGAATAAGTTGGGAGATGTTAACACAATATACAGGTGATACCGGGATATTACTACATAAATAAGGAAAGTTGACGATGGAATAGTCGAAGTCATCTCGTTTGTCATACAATTTAGTTGTTAGTTGGCCCTTATTGTCTTTAATTATTAAACCATCCAAATATGAAACAGATGGAGAAGACTGTGCTGTCTTTAATTTCAAGTTGACTGGGATATATCGAATTGATATATTGAATGAATCTTAACTTTTATTAATTGATAACACATCGTCGATATATCTAAATGTCAAGTTGAAGGCCACAGAATGTGTGTTCTTCTCGAGTAGTAGTTTTTCATATTTAGATATTTTACTAGAAAAAGACGTTAATGGTAACCAAACAACACAGCTTTATGATAAACGTGATGACTTCAACTTTTCTATCGTCAACTCCCCTTATTTATGTTACAATATACCCTTATCACCTGAATATAGGGTTTATGTCTCTCAGTTGAATCGATAAGCAAGAGCATGCTCTACGTACGAACAATTTCTAAAACAAGGCAAGCTATTGACAAACAAGTTGATGAAACAAAGATATCAACAGTCATCTTTTCGCAAGTTTTACGGTCGATACAATGACCTTGTCAGCACATACAACCTATCATTGAGTCAAATGCTGACTGACGTTTTTCATGCTAATTGTTAGGCCATTATTTATACACTTAACTGTCTACGGATTTCTCCGTTATTACCCGATCATGACAAGAAGCACATGGCGGGTGTGACTGATCGGCAGGGGATGCCATGGCACCTGATCCCACCTCTAGATTTTGAGGTCCGTGTTTGCTCTGCTTCAAATTTGTATCGTTTTATTAGACTTTCGAGAATAAATACTGTCCGTTATCTTCATATCTAATTTTAACCACCGAACATGTATCTCTGCTGGTGGACAGTCTGTCCCCGAGGATACTTGTCGTCGGTACTTATTTCTTCATGAGTAGTACAAAGTATAACGAAAAGATACTGGCAGACGCGTGGCCCAGTATAAAGAGGCGTCACCTTTTTGAGTCTATTAGGAACACAGGCTCAAAAAGTTCAGTTGGTGTCCCTCGAATAATCATCAGGGATATTAAAAATCTGAACTATATACAATCTTCAGACTCCCAGTTTTGGTATAAAAACAACAGTTCGAAAACAAAATTTAAGGAATGTAAAATTTCTCTTAATGATATATATTTGATGAATCCTTCTCCGATCCAATGGCATCTATTTCCAAATGTTCTGCTTAAAACTGTAAAACATGTGATGTTTTGATTACAAACTGTTCTTTTTCTTGCAGTTTAACAGGGCATACATTCTATATTAAAACTTGCGAGAATCGGAACTCCAAATCTTCAAATGTTGTCTACGGAACAGAATGTAACCTTTGTTGGCTTATTTATACTGGTGAAACCCAGGGTTAACTTCATAAAAGAATATCGGGTCACAGATTTCAAATAAACAACGTGGGCCAGCAGCTTCTCTACAAGCATTTTAACTCACCTGATCATTCTATTTTATCAATGAAAGTTAGAATTCTAGAAAAGATTACCATCATACTAATAGTCCATCATTGAGTACACCTTTCCGTAGACAACGAGAAGAATACTGGATTAGGAAACTAGGCACAGCATTCCCATATGGAAGCAATGACAATGTCGATAGTATTGGGAATCTTTCAAGTCCACAGTGTAGCAATTTGAATGTGATGGGACTTTTAAACAATACCCCGAGACGTAAGCGTAGTCATGGACATCGGTCATACAATAAACCTATCATACACGATGTTTCTTTTCATTCACTACTACCTTATGTAAATAAACAGTTAGGTCTCCATCACATTTGCACCAAACTTTACTCTGTCCCTATGAAAGTTTTATATGGTGTATTTGAAAAGGTCAAGGAAATCCATATCTGGATTCTTCGACACCAGAATACAGGCTTGGATCTGTGATTATGGATATTGCAAATCATAGGCTTTTTAAACCTCCACGTTTTACGGAAGATAATACTGCTCAAACTACCCGTTTGTTCCTTAAACTTGAATTTGGAATCAAAGGAATCGACGCAGTTAATATTAGTAATATTCTTAATCACAAATGGGTCCAGTCTTATATTCCACCATATTTCAAGTTTAAGTTCACACCTTGTTTTTCTTATAAATATACATCGACTATTGCTTCCAAACTTTTAAATTACAAAAAACTCTACAATGCTTAGATATCGAACATCTGATATATAATGCTCCTACGTGTTCATGTTCTTCTTCACCCTACAACTATAGTCCTGCTGGACACATCATTCTGGTGATGTAAACATAGTTAATAATGAGAACCTTAAATCTCTTATTTTAAAAGGGTCAAAATTTAGGGAACCCTGTTCTTTCAGCTGGCGTCATAATTTATCAATATTATCAATTCTGTTAAAGATTACGCCAGGCGATGGACCAAACACGAAAAAGAAGACTTTGACACTTTGTCAGAATGGATTAAGAGCATCAGTTGGATTTTGAAACCTCGCTTTAAGCGATTGAGGGGTTGTATGAAAACTATTTATCCTTCTGTCTTTAATAATTCAGAAGTAAAAAAGGAATTAGATAGATAACACAACAGTATGTACTGGTTCGAGCTGACAAAGCTGGTAACAACATTGTCTTTGTTTGTAAGGCTCACTATTTGAATTGTATTTAAGAGGAACTAGGATTTAATTATAAGGGTGGAAATCCAAATTACCCCAATACCTCCCTTTCTAAGGAGGATATTCTTCAAAATCATATGTCTGTTTTAGATATTTTCAATATTCCCAACAATCAAAATGAATTTGAATTACAATACCTTTACTGGATTCATAAACTTCATAAAAATCATTACAAACAAAGATACCTAGCGGGCTCCAGTAAATGTTCTACCAAGCCCTTTCTTCACTCCTCACTTAAACATTTACTCTTGTGAAGGAGAAACATCAGGGTACTGTACAACAGTATATTCGAGAAGTGGTGTAAATCAGATGTGGATACTTATAAACTCCAAAGAACTTTTGGAAAATTTGAAATCACAAAATTTTACTTAAATCAATAGCATCAAAACGTATGACTTTTCAACACTTTATACAACCATTCCCCACGATAAATTGAAGCTTAGGCTTTTTGACATCATGGACGTTTGCTTTTTCAATAAAAATGGAACTCATCAATATACTTACCTTGTCATTGGTCATTTACAGAATTATTTTGTTAAAAAGCACTCTGATTGTAGACACAAGTACAATGAAATTGATATTAAAAAGATGCTTGAGTTTTTGATTGACAATATCTATGTAGTTTTTGGAGATCAGGTCTTCCAACAATCTATTGGAATTCCCATGGGAACCAATTGCGCCCCTTTATTTGCAGACCTTTTCTTTGTATTCATATGAAGCAGAACTTATTCTAAAACTTCTACATGAGAAGAAGAAAACACTTGCTGTGGCCTTCAACTCGACATTTTGATATATGGACGACGTATTATCAATCAACAATAGTTACTTTCATTCATATGTCGACTCGATATATCCCAGTGAGCTTGAAATAAAAAAAATACCACAGATTCTGACACATCTGTTTCATATTTAGATATTTTACTAGAAAAAGACGTTAATGGTAACCAAACAACACAGCTTTATGATAAACGTGATGACTTCAACTTTTCTATCGTTCCCTTAATTATGTAACAATATACCCTTATCACCTGCATATGGGGTTTATGTCTCTCAGTTGAATCGATACGCAAGAGCATGCTCTACGTATGAACATTTTCTCAAACAAGGCAAGCTATTGACAAACAAGTTGATGAAACAAAGATATCAACAGTCTCCTTTGAAGTCATCTTTTCGCAAGTTTTACGGTCGATACAATGACCTTGTCAGCAAATACAACTTATCATTGAGTCAAATGCTGACTGACGTTTTTCATGCTAATTGTTAGGCCATTATTTATACACTTAACTGTCTACGGATTTCTCCGTTATTACCCGATCATGACAAGGAGCACACGGCGGATGTGACCGGTCGGCAGGGGATGCTCACTCCTCCAAGCTTAAGGCACCTGATCCCACCTCTGATGTTTGGAGGTCTGGGTTTGCTCTGCTCCTATTTTGTATTGTTTAATGGACTTTTGAGCTTGAATACTGTTCGTTATCTCTATATATTTCATTCAATACATTTCGCTTCACAGGAGTTTAAAAAAAGGTCGAAATAGTTTGGTTTGTATTTTCTGAATTTACAAATTTCTGTAAAAAATTGCCGTCTCAAAAGATTCCCGAAATGGACACTGTCCAGAGTGTTAAAAATTTGTATTCGACGTTTTGGATTTTAAAATTGGTCTTAAAAACAAATCTAATTAACCTTTAAATGTGCTAACACAAGCTATGAACGTCATTCTTCAATGTCGTTAGTATCAGTTAATAATAGGAAAAGAAAATAAGGAAACAAGAAAATATTTGTCTTTTAAAATACCCGAAAAAAGCAACGCCGGGCCATCATCAGAACAAACTAAAAAGTACAAAAGTATGTATTGATCTGAGAAATTGACATAACAGGGCGTGATCAAGATATTTGCAGTTCATTAACTTTACAAATGGCATGAACGATTTTCAAACGGGGTACACAATGTTGGAGAAGTTAAAGACAAGCATTAAGTGATTAAAATACAATGGCAAAATCTTGTATTCAAGACGTTATTACTTTCCAGCTTAACATATAACGTTGAGCTATTCTACCAGTATATCTTTTAATCGGAAAAAATGTAGGACTGATGACCAGAAAATTAGTTTTATAAATCACTAGACCTGTTGCCCGGGAAAATAACCTTTTTTTGTCTTACTTTTGAAGCATTTCTAAAAAGTTCTAATGTTAATATCCATTAAATATTTCATTAAGCGGAATAATAAGCTTTGCTGTGTGTGTATTTTACTGACAATGCCCTTTTAAAACCCTCACAAATGTCAAATACTTTATGCTTAATAAATGCGCCATGGGGAGATTTATCTTAACGTTTTAAT
Organism: Saccostrea echinata; assembly: GCF_033153115.1. Taxonomy (NCBI): domain Eukaryota; kingdom Metazoa; phylum Mollusca; class Bivalvia; order Ostreida; family Ostreidae; genus Saccostrea; species Saccostrea echinata. The sequence continues at coordinate 2,728,128 of NW_026889756.1, read as the reverse complement.
TTCTTGATATGAGAGTTTTCGCTAAATCTCCTATGTTTTGACATTGACAGATTCAGTTTGAACGGAGAGAGGTTGAGTACTGATTCAATGTGCATTATGTATATTGCGAGTATTAAGAGAATTTATAAAGGCCGGATATTCGGACATTTGTGTTTTACCTAGTCTAGAAATTAATAACGTCTTGAAATAAATGACTTCTGAATTGCACAGCAATATACTATTTGTATGTAGCTCTTCTCTTCAAGCAAACTTTGATAATATTTTATAAGATAATATTTTGAAATGATTCATCATTCAAGAATGATTCAAGTCTTTAACTTTAGAATAATTCATTAAAATGAAAATCGTCTTCTTCTATTAAGTACATTCATTTAGAACTTTGCTATTTAATGTACATTTAGATTATCTGGTAAATATTTATTGTAGCATTTCAAAAGAGTGAATCTCGTACTTTATAGTTCACAAAACTATACATATTAATACTACATTCTTAAAAGTTTTTGTAACAAAAATAAATCGTATCTGAGAAGTAGGGTCTAAACATATAACCATACACTCAATCGATTAAAGACTGCCTGGGGGCTTAAGCATAGCAAAATCTTGAAAAAAAATTACAAACAAGGATTTAATGCAATTTCCATGCCACAAAATTATGGTTTTTATCCTCAGTCAACTAAATAAATATAAATATACACCAGTCCTATAATTGTTTTTCAAAGGTTTAGAAAAATACTATCTAAAAAAAAAAATAGTTTATCGGTAAAAATAAAGTATGCGTCATGAAATGTGTATGTTATAAAGAAATGTCAAACTCATTTAAACAAATTTCAAGTGGCAGGTACAGTCTTAAACATATCCTGTTTTGTATAATTGTTTTAAAATATATTAATTTTATTGCTACTCTATACTATCGGCATCGTACAAAACATTACAAAAGGCACTTTTAACGAGTATACAGAAGGATCTTTCTTAGTTTTGTGTGAGTTATTGGTGTGTTAATCATACAGACTTGTCAATTAAGCATATTGATAGCGCTAGCTCTCCATTAAAACATGTTTAAGTGTACTTCTGTCTGATAAACACGCCAATAACTCAAACAAAACTGAAAAAATCCTTACATAACATTTTACATGTTTAGAAGCTCCAGACACTCAAGGTTTGAATTCATCGCTGCCCTACATCGTCATATTTTTGTCCCTTAGCTTCACTGTGACGTCTCTTCAGCTCAAGTTTCTCTGTGAATATTTCTCGCGAGAGTATACACACAAATGAACATTCAAATCAATTCGATAGTTGGATAATAAGAAAAACATAGCAAAATAAATATATTGATTTAATTATTTTTCACTGATACAAAGCCTATTTCTTTTATACTTAAGATGTTTTTGACCGAGTGCTTCTAGAAACATTAAGTTGAAAAAGAAAAATGTTAATATTTTCATATTCAAAACCAATTTCGGCAATATTCTCTTATCTTTTGTATACAGAATTCTCATCTGCATGTTGGTAATTGTTTCACAGCACAGAACGTCGTTGTTGTTTAATTATGACAATTTCTGAAATGGTCTTTAAAAAATGAAATTTCCATTAATTCAAAATTTTATTAGTTCTTTAAAAAACAAACATACCAAGTAGAAAAAAATTACAGCAATTCACAAAAACATTAAAGTTTAGTTTTATTACATTTTTTTTCTGGTCAGAGTCTAAAAAGCCCTTGGGATTGAAAAGTGTTCTTCCGTCTGTCTATTTGACTTCCTGTAAACATTTCTTCCTATAAACATTTCTTTTTGTGAGATTCTACTTCTGCTCCATTTGAAACTCAACAAAATTTTGGTACACACTTAGACTATGCTAAGATATACTCGGTGATCATTAAATAAAATTAGTTAAAATTCCAGAATGGCCTATCCTACATTTGAAGTCTAATTTCAATAAATATTTCTTACGAATTTTACTACACTAAGATCCCTAATTCCTTGTTGTACATTTTTATATTGTTTTGCCATGGTAAACAAACAATATATATTTTTGAAATACTTAAAAATAATCCCCCAAATTCAATAAAGCATGTGAAATTCATTTTGGTGCACAATACTGTATGTTTGCTTACACATTTCCAACGGTCAATGAGAAAAATATTACATAAGGAATTCCTTCAAAAAGGCCATCCTCCCTACAGTTTACTCTTATCTAGATAAAAAGTGCAAACCTGGGCTTATTATTATACCATGTATTTATGGGTGCTGACTGGCTCCTAAGTTTAAGCTGCATGGGATTATTTCTTTTTTATTTTCTTTATGATTAATATAAATAAAATTTATATACTCCTGTTATTTGCAACGCCCTATTGGGAAACTGGTCTTTTTAGTATGGAGCGCTGTATGCAAGTTTATATCAATTATAATAGCAAATTTTGAACAAAATATTGTATAAACTGAACGAAAAAGCGTTTAAAACTTTACCCAAAATATTTCCTGTCTTTCATTGTGCGAAGTTAAGCAGGCCCCATAAATATACCATTTCTATACAATTTATTCAAATTAACTTTTTTTTATGCTGTTTTAAATTTATTTTCCACAAGCAAATATAATTTGACCAGTTAAATGTTTAGTATGTAGATTTGATTCATCTTAGTAATAGGTATTTGTAGGCTACTTTCTAAGCAGGTTTGAGTAATAATGCATTGAAGTACATGTTATTATAAATAGAAAAGGTCCAGATTTCTTAAAAGTTTGTTTTCTCACTTATGCTCCTAATATTTAGAAAAAAAATTATTTATGAAAAGTTCGGAACGCCCTTGTTAATTTTTTTTGTTTGATTTTGCATGCTTTTATTTTTTAAAAAACTATAAATATGATGTAATAACTCATTGAAGCAGAGTTGTGTAGGTTGCAAAGCCTGTTCATGAAAAATAATGAGTGAGGCACAGATCCCTTTGCTAAAAGCAAAATGACACTTTTCGTATTTCTTTCTCAAATTATGATGACATGAATAAACAAAAACAATGTCTGACCGATATAATTTTCACCACAACCGGCGCAGGTTATCACATAAGATTGGAACTAGTGCACGGCATGGAGGTTTTAATATGAAATTTACTTCCGATTTTGAAATGAAATGTAGACCCTTTTGTCAGGTATGGACATGTACTACATCTGGATCTGTTGCAACATGATATATATCAGACGGGAGACACCTTATGACACAGAATGACAGTACACCGACAGCAAATTAGGGAACCAAAATACCAGTGTACCCCCGTCAGTGACCATATTAGAAACTGTGCCAAGAATAAAAGTCCAAATTTTACCGTTTTTCCCTTTTACAAAATTCGATGGTATACCACAGAAAAAGAACGTGAAACCAAAGAAAAACTTTTTATTAACAGATATAAACCTGTTTTAAATGCTACACAATTCTATTTTGTATCAGATATATACTTTTTCCCGCTATATATATCTGTATTATTTGTATGGAAATTTTAATTTCCCGTATTTATTTTCCTATGTTATGTCATGACGTCATAATTAACTTTGCTAATGCTTAAATTCACATTAGCGCTTTTTGACGGAACAATAAGAATATTGATTTTGTATTTATGTGTATCTAAGCAATATGTTGTCAAACTCCTGAAAATTGAAAATGAAACCGGTAGAGTTTATTTCGGTGTTGTGATTTTTTTTATATATATATTTATCATATACTTAGTGGTAAATACACCGATTCTGCACTCTGCGATACGGGTGACGTAACAATACCCCATATCAAGGACCGGTCCGAAAATCCATATCACGTATAGGACCCGGCGTGCAAAAATCCATATCAAACCGGAAGTAACGTTTGTATAACGTTTAAAAGTTTATTAATTTTATTTCATTTAAATATACATGTAAAATAATTCTTTACTAACATATGTGGAGTTAATTTGTTTTCAAAGACCTAAAATTGGCTCTATTAGATTTTAAAGAAAAAGGTCATAAACATGCGCGAAACATTCTTCAATGACTTTATGTGAACTCGCATATTAAGTATTTTAAATATACGATAAATAGAATACTACATACTAAAATCCATATCATATGTCATATCAGCCCTCGGGCCCCATATCAGCCCTAGGGCTGATATGAATGTTTTTTAACAAAATAATGTTGCAAATGACAAATGACAAGGTAAGAAAATTTACAAGTTCCATTTTGTTTTAAAAAGCCTGGGCTTTAATTTATCGTGTGGAATCGTTGCGTAAAGTGTTATGCAAACAAAATCGGTTGACCTACAGTATTAAAAAATGAAATCAAAATACTTATTTAAAAATGGATGAAAATTTGTGTTCAGTTTGTACAAAAATGCATTCTTTTATTTCCTCGTTATGTCTTTGATTGTTTGAGTTACTTATCTTCCTTCCTTCTTCCAGAGTGTCTGATGTTTCCTTAAATAGCAGCTATCACAAGCTCCACATGTATAGGCTTTTTTTCATATCCTTTATACATCATTGTTTTTTTAAATCACATTTTAATTATTTTCGTAAAACAGTTTGATCATTCATAATTCATCTTCTAACAAGATTTAAAAATAAATTATTGATAGACATACCTTTTTTATAGCGGCAATATACCACCATTAAACATATTAACGAAACAAGCATTCCTACAACATAATCTATTTCAAAGCATATGTATAACACTTTTCAAAAGATGTGTATGTATTTATCTTTTTCTTTGAATTTGAACTTGATTTTATACCAATAAAATACAAATTATATTTAGAGAGAGCACTCTCTTTAGTTTCGATTAAACGATTTTTAAATTACATTTTAAATTTGATTTAGGCACAGCTTTTGTGAAATTGAAGTTTTCATGATCTCAGTGCAGTGCACACTATATGCACTAATAACATGACTATCAAATAAGGTGCCCAAACCAAATTCAATACAGAACTCAGCATTCAGATATTACGTCGTTTTATTAATTAACAATTGTTATTTCCATTTATATGTCGACTCGATTTATACCAGTTAACTTGAAATAAAAGAAACCACAGAGTCTGCCACATCCCTTTCATATTTGAATGTTTTACTGACTACAGACTACAAAGGCCAACTAACATCTATATTGTATGACAAACAAGATGACCTCAGCTTTTCCATGGTCAACATTCCTTATTAATGTAGTAATTTTCCGCTTGCATATGGTGCTAATGTCTTCCAACATATTCGCAATTCAAGAGCGTGCTCTGAGTAAAACAACTTTTAAAACGGAAGCAGGCCACTCACACATAAGTTGATGTAACAGGGATTTCAACAACCTCGTTTAAAGTCAGAATTCTGTAAATTTTTTGGTCGTTATAATGACTGGGTCCTATTTTGCTGACCTATCAATTGTTAGAAATTTCTTTTTAAACTGAATTTGACCATGGAAAGTTCCGTCTACTTGATCAATACTAAGGGCTAACAGGGGGTGTGGCCGGTAAACGGGAGTGATTGACTAGGCACCTAATCCCACCTCAGGAATTTCCAGGGGCCCGTGTCCGTGCTGATTTTAAGAGGCTGTTGAAATCCCCATAACATCAATTTCTCTGTGAGTAGCCTGCCTCGGTTTAAAATTTGATCGGACTCGGAGCATGATCTTGAGTATCAAATAATGGAAAATATACAGATATATATCGTATATTGAGATGTAAACACCATATGTAGGGGATAGCGGGATATTACTATATAAATGAGGAAAGTTGACAATGGAAAAGTTGAAATCATCTTGTTTGTCATATAATTTAGTAGTTAGTTGGCCCTTATTGTTTATAGTCTGTAAACATCCAAATATGAAACAGATGTTGCAGACTCTGTGGTGTCTTTAATGTTAAGTTCACTTTCTTTCCGTTTTCCCGATCATGACAAGAAACACACAGCAGGTGTGACCGGCCGACAGGGTATGCTTACTCCTCCCTGGCAACTGATCTTATCTCTGATGTTTTAGAGGTCCGTGTTTGCTTTGCTACCGATTTTGTATTGTTTGAATGGAATTTTGAACTTGAATCCTGTTTGTAATCTCCGTTTTTCTATTAGCTCATTTGAACAACTCTAGGAAAGATCCAAATTGCTTTCTAGAAAATTGAGATAACTTACCTTGGAGGAGCTTACAATTATCAATTTAAAAAGTCCTGTCTTTCTTCAAGATCTGGTTATAATTAGAGAGGTATCTATAAATGCCGCAGAAAATCCAAGACTCAAAATTACAAGGTATATAAAAAGATCTCTCTGATCTAAGGCAGCAAGAATATTCTTCCAAATGAAATTCAAAATGTAAATATTTTATCTTTTTAGGATCTTAATATTTACCTTTGGTGGAATTTTAAAAAGAAGTAAATGTAGCTTATGTAAACACCAGTCCATTGCGGTCTTTGTCTGAGAAACCTTTCCAAGTGTTCTTTGTCTGTGTAACATGAAGTTCTTTCCTTTGCAACGGAAGACCTCATAGTGAAAATATTTGTTTTTTCTTATTTACGTTTTTTTGACCATTTTGAAATGTTATTTCTCGATAACTTTTTCATATTCATCTACAAAACATTGAATTTTCTGTTTATTACATTTTCTTTGATTTTCCCTTTGCCTCTGTCTTTTCTTAACACAGTGTCATAGGCTTGACGTCATAGTTGAGCGGTTGAGACGTCATAGCTTAGAAATTGTGTGTCAGATTGAAAACATTACATAGCATGGATTTTAGCAACATATTTAGGAAGAAATTTGCAGTTTTAGCTCTATCAAGATGCTTAGTTACTATCTCTATCTTATGACAGGCCAGAAATTATTTTTTACTTACTTTGATATCCTTTCACACTGTGAGAGAATATCATTTTTGGTATCACAGTTTTTAGGCGTCCGTTAGTATGATTTTTATATTTGGAAAATAAGAAAAAAAAGAGATCAACGCCTAAAACTTTCAGGGATTATAGTTTGTCATCTCTAATTGGACTGAAGGTAAAAAAAGTGCTTTTCCGTCATTTCATTCCAAAGGGTCACCGAACGGGTCACCCAAAGAGATTTTTAAAAAGCAAGTTTGTTGAATTTTATTTTATTTTTTAATATTTTCGTTGATATTAGTACAAATTGAATGATTAATATAAGATTTTTTTTAATTGATTAACACATACTGAAGAAGTTTGTTTTTTAGCTTAATGCGATTGTCCTCCCTAGCATAATGGTCAGTGTGTATGTTTTCACAGGGGGGGGGGGGGGGATAAATCTCGAATGTCTATAATTTTTCTCACTTTCTTCAGCTGAAATACAAATATATAATATTTTATGCTTACAATGAAGTCGTATTTTTTTCGCTTGAATTTTGCAATATTTTCACAATATTTACGTTTTATAAATAGGAAATAAACTTCCTATATATGACTTTTTGAAGGGAATTCAATGCAATATATATATATATATATATATATATATATATATATATATATATATATATATATATATATATATATATATATATATATATATATATATATATATATATTAAACAAATATAAAAAGAAAACACAAGAATCCTCCGTAAAGCTTTAGCGCTTTCATTAAAAATCTTCAGAAGCTTTACATTACAAAAATGTATACAACGGTAACATAGTAACAATGATTATGACGTTAAACTAAGCGGAACGTTTAATGTCTTGTGACGTCATAGATAAAATACTGCAATAATGATGAAAAAGTTCGGGAAAATCATAGGTAGTTTATAAGAGACTATTAAGTTTTGGCTTTAGAATACAAATAAAATGTTTTTCTTTTTCCCGTCTCTGGATATCACTGGCACATCTGAGTTTATAAAAGGGAAAATGTTAAATCGTTTTTTTCCACAAGTTTCCAGGTGTGCACTTAACTGGATTTGTCTATATTCAGGTGCACTGATGTGTTGCTTATGTACACGTACACGGGCACGGAGACTGTTGCCAGTTTCACCAATATAATATTCTTTATATATGTCAATATATTCAGTTTCGACCTTTTTACTCATAAACAATAGAATTTATTGCCTGACGCCACGTGCGTCAGGCAGTATAAGGATTAATATTTCAGGGATCCGAAACTAAGCGATCATTCTTAATGAACTAGATTTTCTGCAAGCTGATTTACATCGGAATTTGTTACCTGCATTTAAACAAATACAGTTTGCAGAAGAAAGAATCATATAACTGATGCAAAAAAATGATGTGTTTAATTCCTTCAGTTTTTTTGCATGCACATATTTATTCTTTGCGATTCTTTGTACGAACATGTACGTGTAACATTTTTTCTGCGTTTCTAAACTACTGGATCAGTCCATTTGCCTTCTACAAAAGGGGCGACACAATCATTTCGCGCCAAGTGTCACATGTAAATTATCTTCGCGCCTTTTTCTTGGGTTGTTCTATTGAATGGGTGTGATAACTTCTATGGAAATAAAGTTTATTCTTTTAACATGATTCTTAAGCTCCAGATTTTTTATTAACAGTAAATTTTATCTCATTTTTTTAAGAGAACACATTGTATATGGACAAGCAACACTAAAGCAATGAATTTGCTGATTATTCTTACTATTTATTCCATAAGTGGTCTAGTCTAATCATAAACAAACTCCCTCCACCCAGTAAATGGGACATCCCTTCTTGATTCTGTTTTCCACCTAGCCTTTCTTTCAACATTACATTTATTAATAATGTACGTTACAAGGTAAGGGGTTTTTTTTTTAAAAAAAAGCTTAGAAAGTCAGCGAGTAGCATATTATTTCATGCTTTGTGAGGAACAAGGGTTTCCTTTTAATACAGTGACAAGAGTGTAGGTCAGTACCCGTAGCGGAATGGGCTTCACTCCCGTAAGGTTTTAAGTAAAGAATCGGCAAAATGAAGAAGACATCAAGATCTGTACTGGTTTTCATTTCATAAAAAAGCACATTATTTTAATTATGAGAAAGGTCCTGAAATCGATTGAAAAGAAAAACTAACAATTTCAAAACTGTATATAAAGATGTATTTTAAGCTCATTTATAATACATGTATATAGTAAGACCATCATCGCGTGAGTTTTGTCCGGGGGGATGGGGGTGGGGGGTTATTAGTATCTTGTTTTGCGCTAGCTATAAACATGATAAAGTGTACAGGTTATTTACTTTGATTTCTAGAGTAGCATTGAAGCATTTTTGTCTCAAACACTTCAAGTCAACTTTCCCAGTTAAAACTGTTCATAATTTACTTCGTCGTCGAGAACGACGGAAAACAGACCAGTCTATAAATAGAGGCCGTCTCATCAATCTATCACTGACCATGAAGAAGTGCGCCATCTAGTAGGAGAGTACATGTAATATGAATTTCTTTAAAACGAATCATCTAACTATTTTCCCAGAATTATCAGTGGCGGATCCAGGAATTTCATAACGGGAGGGCGCAGTAGAAGGCATGGGGTCTGGGGGGCTGTACTGAAACCCCAGTGGGTCCAGAGCAAAGCTCTGATTCGCCCCCGGAAGCTGACGAATTCTTACAAATAAGAGGTGTTTTTTCCTTGATTTTAGGATAATGAACATATAAGTTCTACATACAAAAAATTCAAACGGGGGGAGGGGGGGGGGGCGCACGCCCGGCGCGCCTGTGCTGGATCCGCCTTTGATTATAATCTACGCTATAGCGCACTTGCAGTTTCATCCCAACGTTAACGTAACTAGTCAGCCCGTGCCGTGGGCTAACTAATAAATGACCAAATAGTGGCATGTCTCAGATATTCGTTAATCTGTAGTATTTGGTTATGAAATTTGAGAAAGTCAACTGTACATCTTGTATAATGAAGTATCGCAACTATGTCGCTCCTTGATGACGGAAACGTTTAGCACCTCTCCTGCATATACGTTCCATAGATATTGATTGATTAGTCAGGCAAGCTTTTTGAAAAGCTATTACTTGTTAAAATAAAATACGATTATAAGTAATAAAAAGTTAATATGATAAACCAAAGCCTTGTCACCATGATATTTGATCTTTGCGAGTCAAACCCACCCATATGTTTCCATAAAGTCCTGCTTCTCTCCAAAAGCATATGCTTTCCAGCGAAATATATCCAAAAATGAAAATTGAAACAGATAAAGCATATGTATCACCTTCCCATCGCCTTTAGGAGACACCCTGTTCCCAACAAATATGCACCCCGCTTGTGTGGTTATACCCGGTGAAACTGAAACTTTTCGTGAAATCACCAAAACGCTTCGATAATAAGTGGAATTATATTAACTCAAACGTTTGATCAACATCGATTATCAGCTGTTTTGTATCGAAAACGAGCAGATTTGAAACAAAGTAGGAATTTCGTTATACGAATTTCTTTAACCCGCTTTTGAGCATTTACGTGTCATGTCATCCGTAGCACAGGATAATACATGTACGTACAAGTTGGATGAAAACGGTAAGTAAATCTACCTTTCTCAATACTATGAATTCCCTTTACATGTTTTAACTAGAAGCGTCTGGGTCTTCGCTTAAATTCATTAAAAAACAATACAATACGAACTTCTTTCGATGTCCTAATTTGGCATGTACCTATCAATTCCTTTTTTTCAATACCTGTGCAAGTTTTAGAAGAATTAGTTTAAATATATTTGAGCCCAAGATATTTGAGCCCACTCTTTAAACGGATCTTTGACACCTAAATTTTTGTGATGGATATAATGTAGAGATCCTCCTTAATGTTGCCGGTGACATCTACCCAGAGTGGATTTTACCTAATCTATAGTAATAGAAGACAGGGATATCGATCAGCATCTCTTTCTCCCTCTCTCTCTTTCTCTCTCAATTGATTGATCGATCGACAGTCTAATTAGTTTATTTATCAACTAACAAGAATTACAGCGAAGTCAATATGAAATGCAAAGATTTCCTAAGTAAATATTTTAATATTTAAGTAAATATTAAAAAAATGAAAAGTACACATAAAATTAACATAATATGCTCAATTCTGCAAATGGCAGTCCACCCCAAATCGCTCTCAGACCTGAATTAGATCAATGTCACGGTGTAGAATAATTGTATTTACGAGTTTACTCGCAGCTGGGCATAATGTGATGAACTGTAATTTTCACCAGGTTAATCGAGGTCAAGTCAAGGTTTAACACAGTCATAACAATAGAAGCGACACATTTGTTTTTCAACAAATCTTTTGACCGGTCACGGTAGCCTTGTGGGTCGTTTGCTTCGTGATCAGCATATTTGGTGACGTCTCTATATGAGTGAAAATTCTTGAATGGGACGTAAATTGAATAGCATCAATATTTCTTACTTCAGTATTGATACATATGTCTTTACAGCAATGGCAGGGGCATGATGTTACGTCAAAATTTTGTACCCCATTAAGAACAATCACAGCTGCCGGTCTGCTGAGGGCTGGTTCAAGGATAGATCTGAGGGTCGGACTTTGGAGTAGACAGGATACGCCTAGTCTGTAATACTGATCAAGCTGTTCTAACAAGGATTCACGTGCAGCACCTACAATCTTGTTTAAAAACATATTGTTCTGGGGAATAAAAAAAATTGGAAAATTTACCACGATACACACATTGAATGAGATATTTAAAACACGCCCAGAAGCATTCCAGTAATTTGTTAGGACACCAGCTTAAGTGCCCTACTTGTATTAACCAGAACATTGATGTCTTCATGAAGTAAGAGCACAGCAATGGTTCCTCCACGTTGTTATTGATAACTTCACTGAGAAATATCTTAAGGAGTCCATAGCATAAAAACTGAGTGTGATTCATGACATACACTAGCTTTAGTTCGGCAAGAGAGAAGGACAACCTCCATTCTAATTCATTTTCACTGGTAGTACATTTACTCCCAATAGCAACGCAGTGATAATTATTGTTTAAAATATCCTTAAGCACACTTACCGGAGGCCACATGTGCTTGAGGCATCTGTCTATCCAATGATCTGTAATATTTGGCCAATATTTGCTAGCGAAGCAAAGTGCATGATCGGTGGGTAAAGGTCGACGGTATGTTATACAAGGGCCATGATAAGTCGAATTTTGAATCTCCTGATCTTCAGCCACTGCTTGCTTATATAGAGCATTTGATAGATAAATTCTTTCATTGAAGGGAATTACTGATGATATGATTAATCTGCCTGTGGGCGGCGTTAGAAGTTGTAGTTTAACAAATCCAGGTGGGGTATATGTGTCCTCCATGAGAAAAATATTATGGTTTGATGAATTGTATGCTCCGAAATGGGAGATGTCATTTATTACTTAACAACGACGACACCACAACATGTAATCCTCGTCTGACGTATTTAACCTGAATCCCTCCCTACGACTTCCGCTTAGCATTGTTCTTCCTGAAAAGCTGCGTTGCATATCTTCAGATATATACTGGTTTATCATATCTTCTATGTCCTTCACGTCTCGTCTGATGCGCACTTCCGTCGGTTTCCCTATCTTATGACATAGACCAACATACAGAACCTCTGCTAAGCGGTGAGAGTTATCCATTCTGTAAATTGAGCGTAAAGAATTTGTAGTTATGGATTTAATTAAACGAAAATACAAAACAAGACAAATATTTGAGGGAGCAGTTTACTTTTGAAAAAAAATTGGTAAGTGTCTATTGAGTTGTGTTAAGTTATAATTAAAATAAATATCTGCGAATGTTTCTACACAAAATACATTGATAACGTGTATTGGTTCACTTCTTTTTAGTAATGAAAACCTATTTTATTTAGCAGTGAAATTTATTAAGAACTTTTAGTACATTTACAATTATATGTGGGGAATTGTTTTATTTTTATGTTATATAGATATTTTAAAGGTATAAAATGTATTACAAATGTGTATGACATGTTGTTTTAATGCGCTTGCTGGTAAGTTAATAAATCTAATGATGAATGTGCAAAAGATGTCGTGTGGTGAACGTAGCAGATATGGAATCTTATATAGTAAGAATAAAACATTGGAATTGTATTGGAATATTCTAAATATATGATATTTTGTTTCTTAGAATGTATGATCTAAAATCTATTTTATGAGAAAAATGTATCACATATATTTTGATCATTCATAAGGGAGAACAGCGTTATATTTTTAGCCATATACCTTATTATTTAGTGGAGAATGACAATTGATATTTTTTTGCTACTGATTTTAATTTTTTATTTTTGAAATGTGTATAACTTTCATATAAACTATTTTGAAAGTTGTAATTGATAATTGTTTGCAATAACTCAATCTTAACTCAATCAAAGATTAGCCTACTTAAAGGATTGAGAGAAGACTGTATAGAGGACTGAGTTTTGAAAAAAAAAGTAGAAAGAATATCTTTTTTTCCTTTTGGGACATTTCGGTTAAAAATCAGTATCATTTTCATTGAAAACAGGTATACATTTATTCTTGAACCTATGTGTTTTGTAGCTGTGCATAATTTATTTAATTCCTGTTAACTTGATAATCGACATATTGATTGATTGATTGATTGTATGTTGTTTAACGTCCCTTTCGAGAATTTTTCACTCATATGGAGACGCCACCACTTGCCTGTGGAGAGCTGCAAATTTTGTCCTATAATCGGCAGTTACGGCCATTGAGCAGTGAGGGATCTTCTTCGTGCCAGCACCTACTGCGACACGGGACCTCGGTTTTTACGAACTCATCCGAAGGACCGGTCTCCACGTCCCACAGTGGGATTCGAACCCGCGACGTAAGGATCAACTCCTTACTTCGCGACTCTAGAGCAGACGCTCTAACCACTGCGCCACGCGGGCGACTTCGACATATTGAATATGTGGAGATAACGAATAGTATTCGAGCACAAAAGTCCATTAAACATTACAAAATGAGAGCAGAGCAAACACGGACCTCTAAGACATCAGAGGTGGGATCAGGTGCCATGGAGGAGTGAGTATCCCTTGCCGACCGATCACACCCGCCGTGTGCTCCTCGTCATGATTGGGAGGAGGATTGAAAGAAGACATATAGAAGAAGCTAGTTATGTTACTTGTGCTTAAGACTTGATAGATAAAGCAAACATTTAAATAATTAATTGCGTTAAAAATAGAACATTTATGAAAAATGTTAATATTTTGAGCTATTTATCATGTATTCAAAGAACTTTTGAAATCAAGCCTCATGTACTAAACATTTATAGCTAGCAAGGAGAGAATTTCTTGATGCGGCTCTAAATCATTTCTTGGCTCTAAATAAAATATCCACAATGATTCACAGCAGAAGCATTATTTAATTAAAAATTTAAAAAAATCGAAATAAATCAAATAAAATAATACAAGAAAGATCAATTTTGTTTTAAGGTGAGACGACACGTTCCTCGAATATCTGTTTTGTAGCTCTTAGCAATATATTTAAAGATATTAATAACTATTATCATCTCGTGATTTCTAAACTGTTTTCAAAATGTCTTAAAAAGAAATAATGCCCAAAAAGTAAGATATTGGCAATTCTCTTGATTTCTAAAAGGATTATATAGGAAACTAAGTCCTCTGGTATCTTTCTCAAATGTCTGATAAGATATCTCATTTTTTTGCGAGTAAAGTTGTTAGAGTGGAAATATTTTAATGACGAATTCTTCGGGAAAATTATATGTTATTAAAGAACGTGTTGTCTGACCTTAATATACAAAGTTAAGATTTGGATTGTTTAAGAATGGAGAGGAAAAATCATTGCAAAGTCAAAATCAGTCCTGCCCTCTCTACGTTTCTAAAAAGGGGCGCAGATGTTTGGGGGAGAGGCAGGGAGGGGTAGAGTTAAATATTTCTTTCCAATAGGTACGATTGTCATGTGTTCTAGTGCACCATCGAAATCGTTTTGAACTACTTGATCATAATATAGGGGACAGGTCTACAGGGGAAACGTACCCCTCCTATACACCTGATCCCACCTCTAAGATTTCCAGGGATACGTGTTTATAAATGCCCTGTTCAATGATCTTAAGTTCATCTGATATCGATCACTGTTTCTTATCTTTACCCTTTTTTACTTTTCAGACAATAAATACACAAATTCTTCGTAATGACTTTAAAATCTAGGTATAGAATTCAATTTTACTATTTAAAAAATGTATAGGAGTTGGCAATTTTGCACTTGAAATGAATACACAACTTTGGAGTTCACTTACCTCTTTTATGTTCTACCAAATATTAATGCCACAACAGGTAAGAAGTTCCAGTATCAGTTAGATTGAAAACATTGCACTTTAACTGAGAAGATGTGCACCATTTGTAAATTTCTATATTCAGTAAAGTTACATTAAAAACGCATTTTGAACAACCTGAAGTCAAGGAAGCATAAAACTGTGTTATCTTTAAGAGGACATCTGGAAAATGGTACACTCAAAATATGCTTAAGTATAAATAAGTCTTCTCTGTAGACTGTGATTAGACAAACACTTAAGATGCCGCATAGAGAAGATTTGGAAAATTTGGAATGGTTTTTGGAAAAAATGATTAATCACAAATTGTCCAATCATATCGTTTAAACAATGTTTTATCGTCATATGGTGGTATTTTTATGTGCAAGTGTGTATTGATCGTTACAGCACTGATGAACATATAAACATAATCTCTAAAATAATAATGTTGGGGAAATTCAATCGGAAAAAAAAAAAAAAAACAAAAAAACTCACAAGGGGTGGAATATCCATCAATACATATAAAAAAAAATTCAAATTTTAGATGTCATCTACATCACTTCAAAATATAACTAGGTAATATACTGTGTGTGTACATAAATTGGCGTCTTCAAAATTTAGCGTAATCATTGGATATTGGGTTTTTGGTGTATTCATGAATTAGCGCTACAAACTTACGCGCCGTATATTGTATTAAGAAATGATTTCTTAGCGGTATTTATAAATTAGCGCATCGTTGTCCGCGCCAAAGCTGCTAAAAAATGAAGCCCGCTTTTTTAAGTACACATACAGCATATTGATTTAATTTATTTTCATGTTGTTATTTCAAAATTTTATTTGAAGGTGGGGGTGTATGTTTCTTTAAAAAAATTCTAAAAACTTGGATACTGTAAGACATGAATAGAAAGTATTATGAAATGCTTCATAGGAATACAGAAATAATATCATTTTTACTAAATAGATAGATAGTATACACCTATAGCTATTTACTGGATATGAGGACAATAGCAAGTTTATCGTCCCCCAAGACAGCAACTATTTCCCGAGGCGCAGGGGGACGATAAACTTGCTATTGTTCGAATAGTCAGTTAATAGGCGAAGCTGACTTTACTTGTGTTACAAACCGGTTAAATCCAGAAGAGTTCCGAGATGAAAAGCGAGGGAAACGGAATGCTGCCGGTGAATAGTTCGAAGACTATTTCACCATGGGCAAATAGCACAAAAACTATTCCACGGTGGGCTGTTTAGAATGAAGTATATGGAGATAACGAACAGTATTCAAGCTCAGAAGTCCATTAAACAATACAAACTAGGAGCAGAGCAAACACGGACCTCCAAAACATCAGAGGTGGGATCAGGTGCCATGGAGGAGTAAGCATCCCCTGCCGACTGGTCACACCCGCCGGTTTATTCGTCATATTTTTATATAGAAAAAATTCACAGAGGTATAATAATGGCGTATATTCCAAAAAGACAAGAGGGCCGTCGTCTACGCATAATATTTGCAAGGTATAAAAATAAAATATATTCTAAATTGAAAATGGGAAAATTTGGTCATAGTTGTCGCCTTAAATGTTTGATGTCGAATGCGTAATTTTTTTTTAGCAAGGTCCATTTCATACTTATCTTTTAGATAAAATAAGAAACCATTTGAATAAAAAAAATGCTTGTTTGATAAGGACGGTTACCTGTTCACTAGGATAAGTAAAAGGCTTTAATTGAATAGGATCGCAATTCCAAAATGTTTGGCAAGAGTTGATCACAACAATTTTGATTTCATCGTCATTTTTTATACATGCATTTTCATACTGGAAGTCCATGGTCCATTGACACTCACAGATGTCTTTATCTTTTGAATAAAAAAACTACGATTACACTATATAGCAAACCCACAAACCCAAAATAATTTACATTTCATAAAAGCTCTAGCGCGCAGAGAATCATATAATTTTTTGTAATCTTTATTGAGAGTAACCTGGTAACCCTCCCCTATACAACTCACTCTGTCTCAACAGTAGGGGAGACCAACTCACGCATACATGTCTCAGTTCCTTCCTCAGCTGAAGTCTTTGACTTCACTTTAGCCAAAAACTTGATTTGAAGACGGTACCATGTGTCAAATGCGCATCTGGAGCATCAAAATTGGTACCGTATATGATTTACATCTAAGGCATCAATGCCTCAAACATGGCATATACCTCAAAGATTAGAGGGCATTCATCCTGAAGCAGTTGAGGATGTACATATTCAGAAAATTACGTGTAAAAAAATAAAAAGAACAGATGGTGTGAAATCAAAATTTTATTGTCCAATACAACAACCAATTCCATATCAGAACATCTTAGAATCTCTCAATGAAAATTTGATGACAACAAATGCTCAATTCAAAACCAAACTGCCACCTTCCTCCAAAATTAATTCCAATGAGACCATTGAATCAAAAGTTGGACCAGTACCTAGAGGTTCCCTTCTTTCTTATCAGCAAAAGAAAATTGACGACAGTACTGATACAATTATAAACAATCCTGCTATTCCTACCTATCCTGGTTACATTTTACCTACACTTGATCAAAATTTTAATACAGTTTTAAATCTGGGTGAACAAAATTTTTATGATGGACTTACTGTATCTTAAACCGATTCTGACGACATTGAACAAAATACAATTGAACAGTCTAAAAGTCCCTACTGGAATTCAGCAAGAAAACACAGAATTACTTCATCTAAATTCAAAAGAGTTTGTTCACGGAAAAAAGATTTTGAAACGTTGGTTGACGCATTATTAAAAAATAATAAAATTCAAACAGCAGCAATGAAATTTGGACTTGAACATGAACAGGAAGCAGCAGAAGCATACGCCACAATTACAGGAAACAATGTGTTTAAAGCAGGCTTAGTTATCAACCCCTCATGTTTTTATCTTGGAACTTCACCTGACAGGAAAGTCATAGATCCCAACTCTGTTCCCATGTATGGGCTACTAGAAATAAAATGTCCGAATGCAGACTCAATTACGAATTTAAAATATTTAACGCTAGTCAATAACAGCTGTAAACTAAAATGCTCCAATGAATATTATTATCAAATAATGGGTCAAATGGGTTTGACCGGTGCTCTGTGGTGTGATTTGTTCATTTGGTGTCGAGACGACTACCATCTAGAAAGAATTAACTTTGTACCTGGAAAGTGGCAGGAAATGAAACAAAAACTTGACATGTTTTACTTCCATTACTATTTACCAAAATGTGTTCAATACTGAATATAACATCTATAATGGATCATAAGAAAAAACCAGTACATGTGAGTACAAAGTCATGCATGCTTGTTTGTTTGGTTTCTTTGTTTATCCAATCCAAAAGTTCAAATAAGCTTTTTCTAATTAAAGGAAGTCTTGTCATCTATTTATTTCAAATGAAATACACTCCTTCTATATATAATGGGGAGATGATTAGGAAATAATGAAAATTGGGCATAATTTTTTTTCTAACTCTAAAAACCACTAAGCCAGAGAAGGCAAAAGCTTCCTTATATAGTGTAGATCTTGACTTCTATAGCACATTGAAATATACACATGTATGGGGAGAAATATTTAAGAACATCAGGAATTAGTCATTCATGAATTAATATGCCAGCATCTTAAGATAATGTAGATTCAAATTTGTTCAAAGGCCTGTTCTTCTCAAAAAGTTGTCATTTCTGTGCTTGTTCCTTCAAAAACAAATCATACAAAGTGAATCTTAATAAAAAAGGCTTAAAAAATGCATCAATTGTGTTAAATACCAGAAGTACTGATGAAGTAAAATAATGTTAGCATTACACATACAGTATAATTCAGAAATACTTGTATTTAAATCAAATTTTAAAATATGTGCATTAGATTTTCAAAATTGGTTACAGAAACCTTGATACATTAAAATCTCATGGTATAAAATCTATTTCCAAAAATATCTTTTTCTCTTGAAATACAAAACAAGGGAACTTTACAAAGATAATTCAATTTCCCAAAGCATGCAAAAAAAAAAAAAATAATAATAAAATAAAAATAAAAAAAAAAATAAAAAAAATAAAACAAGAGGCCCATGGACCACATCGCTCACCTGAGCATTGTGGCTATGAAAAAGCAAAAAGAGGAATATGGGCCTTAATGGTCACTTGAGTATTATGTAACCAATTTTAATATTTTTTAAAGTTCAAGAGTAAAACATTCATGGTAAATTAGCCAGTTATTTAGCATTTAGGCATCTGCAAAATCCATCATGTCCTCAGGTTTTTTTTTTTTTTTTTTTTTTTGTGAATACAAGAGGACCAAATCTCATTTGTCTAAAACCTGTCACAAAAACTGAAGGATATATTGTCTGAATAATAAAAGGGTTTCCATGTTTGACAGAAACATTTATATGTTCTAAAGTTGCATTTACCATGATTTTCACATGAACAGAGAGGTATCCTAGTTACTACATGTAACATAATTATTTGATGACAAATACCAAATCAATGATGGCTTCATTAATTACCGGGTAGAACATTGCAGTACAACTTTTATGAAATGGAGATCGAGTCATCTTTCAAATCTTGAAATATACTTTACATATATTTATTTTCAAATCAAGCATTTCTTTTCTGCTCCAAACATGTTTTCACCAATATATTTCTATCAAGATGTAACCGTTCACAGCTAGATCTACCACCCTGCTTCTAAGATCTTGACCCCAGACCCGTATTACCTTAGACTTTAGGACCCACATAACACTGACCTTTTTATTTTACACCCAAAAGAAGGATGTCTGTAAAACACATATCCCCCCCCCCAAAAAAAAATTAATTGCAATTTTATCCAAGTTCAAAGTATATACTGTCAAAAATGGCTGGATTGACCAAAAACAAATATTAACCTGGATATTTTTATGATAAATCTATATACTGAATTTCATTTCAATATGTGAGACATCTGCAAAGAAAATGAACGGATAAGTGGTTCTAGTTGGAATTTTTCAAGTCCAAGGGACATAACTGTTCAAAATCGCTCGATCGTACCCAAACCAGAATGTGACTATTCTTGTGATAAATTTATGTTCCAAATTCAATTTTATTTTGACATATGCTCTCTCTGCCAAAAAATTCAACAGAAATGGTGGAGTGACAGATCATTTGATCAACAGAGGGCTTTTTTACAATCCCAGGTCTAACAGTTCGTAGCATTTTCCTTGAAGATCAAAGTGACCAATTTTAAATGTGCAAAATATCTTCCAAGATTTACAGCTGACAAGGTCGAGATAATTTGGTATCAAGTTATGACCAGTTCCCAGGATCATGAAAATTCTTAAGAACAAGTCTAAATATTGATCAAGTCAAGTAGATAATAATTAAAAAATATTTTTTAATGTTGATTTACAAATTAAGGTGTTCATTGTTATCTGCAAAATTAGAGATTCATTGAATAATTAATAAGTATTTTTATAGGCCAATAAAAATTTGACTTGGTCTTAGTCTGTTTCTTGACCCTCGGACCAGGTGCCCGTTTTACAAAAGAACTTACAACTAAGACCAAAAATTTCAGATTATAGTAAAATTTTGCAAAATTAATTGTTCTGTTTGAAATTGTCTGTGTAAAAATATCTTACCAAATTCTATTTAAAAAGTTTAAAATAATTTTCGATATAATGTTAATTAAAAAGTTATATGAATAATTAAACTTGGTCTTAAGTCGTAAGTCCTTTTGTAAAACGGGCTCCAGACACTTTTTTCTGATAGTCAGAAGATATTTGCAAATTATGCAAACTTTCATTTTGCAATTTGTTTATTTACTTTAGCTGAAAGAATAAATTAATGATTGTTGGAGAGCAAGTTTATTAACAACTATAGAGCAAGTACAATACTTATCCTCAGGAAACAAAGGTTCATATGAAGCACGATTTCAAGCATTACAAAAGATGCTTTAAAGAGACAAAGAAAAAACAGTTTTAAAAAAATGTAATAACTGCAATTCTGTTTTCCTATGCATCTATAATGTGGTTAACATGCCATCTCCTATGTAAACAAACTCAAAAGATTTTAAATGGACTACAAACTGAAAACTCTAAATAGTTCTCGTGTTTTCATATGAACATAAATATGTAAATTTCACATCACACACCTCCTATGACATGATCATAGTGAACTTTATGAAACTGATAAATATAGTTTAATATTCACTCATTTTACTTTTAGAACTAAATTCTGATATTAAATTTTGCAAATTAAATTTTCATTCCGCTTGAATTTACAAGTTGACTTTTAAAGTTCCACTTTCCCCTTCAAAATTCTTTAAAAATAAACAACAAAAAATTGAGATTCCAAGTGTCACAGTTAATATTAGGAAATGGAATAATAAATTGCAATCAAAAAATAAAAAGTTCTGACAGTAGTGATCATCAATTTTGTCTCAATCAATTTGCATGCTGGAATTTTGTTAATTTTCATCATAGTCAGTGTGCACAAAATAGTACTTCAGAATTTTAAAAAAAATGCCACATAAAAGTATATTTTTAGTGTCAACTTATCATTTTAACAACTGCAAGGTTCAGTCTTTGAAAAAAAAGCATATCATCCATTCATCTCAATTTTCATATAAAAAAGAAAAATTGTAACAAGTCCTTGTACTAGAAATGAGTAATTATATAAATGCAATAAATCCTTCTTTGGATAAAACACAACTCTTCTATAAAACCCAAGGGGTATCTCATGTTCAGGAGCAAAATATGCCACATAAAATGTGTTTTTTGAGCGTCAACTTATTTTAACAACTGCAAGGTTCAGTCTTTACAAAAAAAGTGCACATCATCCATTCATTAGGATTTTCATAAAAAGAAAATTGCGACAAGTCCTTGTACTAGAAATAAGCAGTATATAAATGCAATATATCCTTCTTTCGATAAAACACAACTCTTCGAAAAAAAAAAATCAAAGGGTATTTCTTGTTCAGAAACTTGATCAATTTTAAACTGCATTCTTTGCAGGAGTTTTCGGTGGTGGGATGTAAATGTTGATAACACTGGATCCTGAAACGACTACTTGGAATTCTTTCACCGACAGAAATGCATCCTCTATTTCATCAGAATCTTCAGTTGCTTGCGTTGGGGCGAACGATTTCAGTGTTTGATTTGGTATTAAGAGTCTCCTTTGTTTCCCGTCCAGCATCCCAACTACTTCGCACTCTAAGAATTTATTTATGCTTGTAATGTTTTGCCGCATATTGCAGATAGTGCATTTGAATGTTTTCACTTCTTCATTAAGGTTTTGTATTGTACTATTGCAAATAGTACACTTTCTCACCTTGCTGCATGAAGCTGACAAAATGAAAAGCTGGTTTTTTTCCTTCTTTATTGTGATGTCTTCATATCCATGGTCCTTTACTGCTTCGATGTTTTCAACTTCCTTGATGCTAGAATTTATGGCCGTGGGCACCTTTTTCTTCTCATTCCAGATTCTCAGCGTTAAATTCTTGAATTTGTACGATTTACCAGGTTCGACAATGCAAGTGATATCTGTTCCTCCCATATGGTAAGCCCCATGGCCCCACTGTTGTCAGCTATGATAGATTCCCTTTTCTTCAACGATTTTCCTGAACTTGTTATCTGGTTATCAATGTCTCCCACTTCTAGGACTTTCGCTGCAACAGTCACCTGTAGTAGAAATAATAAACAATTATTATATATATTACTTATCGTATTCTTGCATATTCAACAAAATGTTTTTGAAACACTTATGCCCTCGGCCCCCTTCACCATGGACAATAACTCTATGTGGCAATTTGTATACCCCCACCTTCCAAAAAATTAGTTTGCTGGAGGGGGAGGGGTATACAAAGAAATTTAACATCAGATTTGAACACAAATGTATTCCACCATATAGTATGCCTCAGCAGAGTTGCAGAGAAAACTTTGAAGCAAAATTTGTAATGTTCGACATACATATTAACACAGACAGCAGGCACATAGCAGGGGGGGGGGGCTCTTTTTTTCCAAACACAGCATTAATTTTACTATTAAAAATGTTCAACGAAAGGCAGGTTGCCGCCCGCTTTTGATACAGTAAATCTATACAAGGGTAATCTAGTTATATATACTACTGATGCATGGTACTACGCTAATTGGCACAGAAAGAAATTGATGAGGAAAAAAGTTAACCCTTATATCCGTCCCCCCCCCCCCCCCCCAGAATAGGATTTTTTTCTCGCAGGTAAAAAAAAAATTCCTCTCACAGTCTGGTTACTTCCAACTTTCAAATTTGTTGCGACGTCACTAAACACCCAAGGGTAAACGCTATTGCAGCGTACCCCTCTCCTTCAGAGCAGGGGTGTAATTAGGAGTATCAAGTTATATTTAGTAACCCCCCCCCCCCCTAAAAATTGATGTAAACTAATGAATTTCAGTCCCCAAAATATTTGAATTATGACAGCCCTATATACTACTAGTATACAAGTTTTATAAAACAGATTGTTACCTTGGCATATTCCAAGACATGATCTTTTATGTCTGCAATGCTGGTTACCTCCGACTCCGGTGGGTTCTAAAATCTAAAATCCAATTTCTTGCAGGGAGCAATCCTAGTGTCCTTCAATATTTTGACATCAAACTTTCCTAGTTTGGTGAGACTTATGGCTTTGCCGATTTTTAGTAGCATCACTGGTGTTCTAATAAGACAAAAGTGAAATTGATTGGATTCATTTTCAAGCAGGTTTAGGATTTTTTGAAAACAAAATATCATAGGTATCTGACGGTATGCATGGTGCAGAAATATACAATATATTATGTTACTTAAGTGCAAGTAAAGTACAGTTCATCGGGGGGGGGGGGGGTGAAGGGGGGATAAATGTATGTTCCAATTTCTTACTAGTAATCAGTACCAAATTTATCACTCATATTAGAGCACTTTCATTTCATATTTTCATAACTTCACATTACTGCAACCAGAAGTGGATGAGGGCAATTACACTCGTTGCTTTTAACCGTTTTTCTAACTGGGCTGGAACTCATTGACCCCCCCTCTTCCCCCGATAAAAATTTCTGGATTCGGACCTGTCACCATTGATTATACAAATATACAATGGAGCAACAATTACAATATTGCATGTAAGAATCATAAATTATCCAGAATTTTAACAATATTCAATCGTATATTATTACGATTCAGAAACATTTTACGAAAGAGTGTTCAGCTACCTAACAGGAAGCTACGCCATTTTGTATAAAATTTGGACATCCGGTAATACCACTCGGAACCCCTCGGCCGATTGCCGGTGATGAAATGCATTCGGTTTTTCCAAATTTGCAAGAAAGACCCTAACAGATGCAACACATCCCCCGAAAACAACATTTTGAAACATTTTGTTTTAACAGACACATTTGATCTTACCTGTTCTTCTCTAGTTCTTTCATTTGCTCTAGCAAATCGCTGCGATAACACACCATGTCCAAAAAAGACTCATTATCCTGGAACATGGCATTAAAATACTTGTTGTTATTTTTGGAAGTCTTCAATGGGGACACCTCGTGTACATAACCTTGAATGTTTTCGGCAGGCGTTTCATCCGACTTTACAATTAATTTCGCAAGCTTCTTCGGCGTGGCCATCTTTCTCCAAGTCTTGTGAGAGAATGGCGCGAAATGTAGCCTCGTGGTTAAGCTTAATCTGTAACCCGTAACTCGTTATGTTTTAATGAAAAACCACGATGGGGTCTTGTTCAAGTACTCAGTGTAAAGTAATGCCAGTTCTTCAATTTACTTCACTGTTAGATGTTAAACCTTTTCTTAATAACAAAATAGAGAAACTGCTTACAGTAAATTATACATTTAATAAAAATGTAGGATCTATATTTTATGGTGAAAGAATAAAAAGCTCGGCGTAAGAATATCCCAACCGAAAGCGCTAAAGCGAATTTTTTCACTTTGACCAATTAGATTACAAAGAAATATCAGGTGGTTTCATTGTCGCGGGAATTCTTTTTCTGTGTTAGTGTGTCAAATGCCTCCAGTCGACCTTTTGACTTTTCCAGGAAAAGGTCTGGACAATTTCCAAATATGGAAGTCAAGAACGATAACCGTCATTGCTATAAATACCAGGAAACAAACTGCTTATGTTTCTGACCAATCATTTAACGGCATTCCGACAAGCCCACGAGAAACTAACAAAAACACGTGGTTTAACTGTTGCTTAAACGATGTTTTTTTTTTTAGAAAAAAATACTTGTATTTTCAAACTCTATAATGCATATGTTTTTAACAAGATTAAACAGTAAATTGGCTTATACACCTATAAGACTGCATTATTTTTTGGGAATTTTGTTGTATTTTTTCATTATCTTTTTCCTGTCATTTATTTAGCCCTACTAAGTGATAGGTTTACCAGACGCTCGACTGCCCATAAAGGCGTCGGAAGCAAATTGAAAGGGAGGGGGCTAATTGAAATGGGGGGGGGGGGCGGCGCTAAACCAACAATTAAAAAGGTAAACCCCTATTTCCAATGCCTTTATTATTATGTATATATTTGCAAAAAAGTGTAAAATTTGCCGCCTTTTTCAACATTGTTGAAACGAAATCAACCAAGATGTGCCGAAATAATTCACAACAGAGGGGAAAAGAATAAATACAAGCCATCTCAATGTTATGTGGTTTTAAAGATTAAATTTAAAGAATCTTTTTTCTTCTTTAAGGGGGAGGGGGAGAAATTTATTGCTATTTGGCAAATGCTCTAGGATAAATGTTGTAATTTCTTAAGAAACCAAATTCAAAACATCTTTATTTTAATTTTTCCCATTATTTACATCGGGATCGTAACGCTCGTCATTTTGACGCTTCATAATTAACTTCAAATTTAATGTTATATTAAACGTTTTATTGATATTCCAAGATTTATCTCCCAGGTATATTTTACTTTTTTTTGGTCAGATGAAACTAAACCTAACTCACTCTATCTCGCGATTAATTATTCCTTATATCGAGGATATTTAACACTGATTCTCAAAGTAATAGTCCCAATTCACTTTAAATAATGTACGGTGTTTTAGGTAATATCATATTTCAAATTAATTTTATTTTTTGCCATTCATATGAACCATTGTTGGTTGTTGATAAAAATACAACAAATGTTTGTTGTAACTAAATGAATGATTGTCTTCAGAGAAAATAACATTTTATAGCAGAAATCGATATTTACGTCACCGTCACCGGCCACCGTGTAGATTTTACTATAGTATTTTAAACCAAAGAGAAACTTGAAACCATATATATTACAAATCTATTAGTATTTCTCAGTAAGATTGTTCTAGATTTGAGCTATATTATCTGAATATCACACCCTTTACACATATGTCACAAGTTTTCAATAATTTTCAGGCAATTATCAACAGGAGGAGGGGAGCTGCCCCCAACTTTTTCCCGACATTAGGAAATGTTCATTGAAAGGCTGATTGCCCCCCCCCCCCCAACGATATGTGATATAACGAATATATAGTATAAAAAAATGGTACTGAAAGTAGTTGGCATTGAAAAAAAAGTGGCCTCTACCACCACCACCCCCCAACAAATATGAAACAAATTTTGGACATTGTCCTGTATGCTCCACTGAGAGTCCACTGTGGGCCCAAATTGGTTGAATAAAATATTCTAATATCCTCATATACCTTCTTTTCTTATAAGTTTAATGGTTATAAAATTCATTGATATTTACGTGCTAGAATTTATTAACAAATCAAGAAAGAGCTAGAACAACACTGTTTCCTATGGATCAAATTGCCTTTCAATCAAGCATTAGAATATAGCTTTGATTAACAATGGAATAATAAAACAACAACATTAAAAGAAACGATAAAAGCTCAGAGAAATATTTACGTTACTGATATTTACGTTACCGATATATTCGTCACCTATATTTATGTTATTGTGCTTTGAAGTAAAACATTAAACTCTAAAGCTGTTTGAACAGATTTGCAAGTGAATCTTTTTTATTTAAAAAAAATAAGAAAAACATTGTTGTTTACAATGGATTTTTTTTTCTGTAACAAAAGTGCAGAGATGCAAATGGAAGTGCAAAGGCGAAATTTTTTACTTAATATCTTTCACATCCGTGTGATATGAAATAATGACATAATATTATTCACTATCAAAATTGTGGTTAAATTAGGGCTCCGATTGGCGGGCGCCCTATAGTGATTAGTCCGCCCGTCTAGCTGTCCGTCCGTCCGTCCGAGATCTCTTGTCCGGAGCATATCTTCTCTTTCCTTGGCCCAATCTGGCTTATACTTGACCAACAGAGTGCCCTTGGGTAAACGGTGTGCAGTGACGTTGAACCATCTTTCTAAGTCAAAGGTCAAGGTCATAGCAGAGTTATGTGAAAAATCCTTGTCCGGAGCATATCTTCTCTCTCCTTGGCTCAATCTGGCTCCTACTTCACTCACATAGTCCCACTGCCTGGTCAATGGATGTGCAGTGACCTTGGTCGAAGTTTCTAGGTCATGTTCAGAATTAGCCTCTCTGTTTAAAATCTTTGTTTGGTGTATAATTTTTTCCCCTTAATTCCAGTAAATTTATATAACTGAGGATACAAGATAACTTCGATGTATCTGTAAATTTGCAATATCCATGAAGTCGTACTAAATTACTTTTACTGTAGTACACAAATGTTCCTCTTCAAAATAAACCCTTTTAAACTACCTTACAGTTTCATGTTCATTGTTGAAAGCGGGGTCCTTTGAGATGGCCACCATCTCAATGATATCTAGTGATTGAATGTTTGTATTTTGAGCAATTGGTTAATATTGCACAATTTTAAGTGCAGTGCTCTTACGTTACCATTCGTAACGTTTGTATTTGCTGTTTTTTTTAACTGATAGTGCATATCATCAACTGAAAAGAATGACAATTGTGTACCGTTCCAAACATTTTGATATAAGGGAGAAAATATCATTATTCGTTGAATATATGTATACATGTAGTTCCAGAGATTTGGTGTTGTATTTAGAGAGGCGGTGTGCGGGAGGGGGGGGGGGGGGGGCTACGACATCCGATAAAAAAAAGACGGCTGTGGATGTTAGGTATCAAGAAACTGGTCTGGACGAAATTGAATTCATTCCCATTTTTGTTGGTTTGCAAGAAATATTAAATTGTGAACCTAACTTTTCATTAAAATTGTTGCTGAGACATAGAACATGTATATAAAATGTATATTGCCACTTTATTGCTAAAATTATCGTACAGAGCAAATATGTACGCCATTATTTTTGTTACCCTTATACGAGTTCGCTTGAAAACCACAAGTTGGTGTAACCGGTCATGTGACATCAACCAAGAGTTAATGCTCGGATACGAATCGAAGTCGCACTATGTGTTTACAGCGGGTATTTCAAGCTTGATATCTATACCAAAACACTTTTTAAGTTTTACGTTTATTTCTTAATGGATTTGATGGAGCTATGACTGTCATATTTGACATAAATTGTATTCTTTGTGACAAGACTTTTCTTTGGTTACCACCAAATTTGACCTTTTGACCTTGGAGTTTGACACAAACTTTTTCACACAAATACTACGACTTTCATACTTAACATAATAACAATAAGTATTTTTTAAAGACTTTCCATTGGATGTCCAAAACTTTGACCTTTAGATTTTGGAGATTAACATACATTAAACAAAACTTTAACCATGACTATGATTTCTGAATGGTTAGGGCTATGGTTTTCATATTTCATATATCTAGTTCTTGTGAGAAGAACTTTCTTTGTATATCAAAAAGTTTGACCTTGACTTTGATTCAATTTTTTAATCACAAACATTGACTATAACTTTTGAATGGTTGGGACTAGGGCTTTCATACTTCAAATATTTAATCCTTGTAACAAGACCTTATTCTGGATACAAAAAACTTTGACCTTGGAGCTTGACCTACTTTTTATGAAGTTTAATCTTGGCATTACTTTTGAACGATTAGGACTATAGGGTTTTCATACCTCACATATGTAATCCTTGTGACAAGATCAAGATTTACTAGTTTTCTGTATTTACAAAGGCAATCAGTTTTCTCATCTCCCTTCCGTCAACAGGAAAAACACATAATTATTATTATGAAACCTGACCAACCCGTTTTGCATGCCAATAAAACTAAATAAAATTGATACCTTATATCTTAAGTAAATTTGCCTGTATTTTCTTTAAAAAAAAATTTGCAGAAGAAATCAATTTTCAGTGGAATTAATTTCTTTCAGAAAACAAACTCTCCCACCATAGCCACAAAGAATTTGAGATATAGATTTTTCATAGAAGTTTACATAATATATCCAAAAATTGAAGTGGGCGACAGTGGCAGACACTATTTTCTAAAGGAAAATAAGAAAAGAAATGAGTCAATCTATGGCTTTTCTACACTAATCTTAGAAATATACCTAATTACTGACATCCTCCTCCTTCATGCCATATTCTTAAACCAAATGCTTTATCATATTCATCTACTCAACTATTGTAAAAGTCAATTTCATAGCTTTTTAAGAACATTAAATGTTTAAGGCACAATAAAGCCCAAACCGTACCTTCTTCTTTGTTTTATGACCAAAATACTGTTAAGAATTAATTTTGCATCAACAAGTTCCTCCCTTCAGTGCATGAATAAGAAAAATGCTTGTCAATGATTGTGCTTAAAATCTTTATTAAGTAGCATTAGAAATTTATACAAATATTAACTAATGAAGGATGAGTGATTATCTGCAGGTAACACAATATGTACTTTCTTCAGTAAAAGAAAAGACAAAATGTTAAAAGAAGCTGGTATAAAAAATTATGTTGACACATTTGAGATATATAATAGATTAATAATTAGATATATATTACTCATCTGTTTTGCAACTTCTTTCATGTACATTATAACAATCATGTGAAGTCAATAAGACAGAAAAAAACATGTACACATGTAGTCACTAATCATTATAATAAAATTATAATTAAATTTGAAAAATCAAGATTGCAAATAACAATATAAATCATAAATGAAAATTAAGTCACATGAAAATGCATTAATATTATAGTATGGATTAATGTCTTAATTAAATTGCTTATTCTAAAAATTACAATCACTCAATACCGGTATACATATTCTTTCCAATCGAAAGAATACAAGTAGTATATTAAAACCACACGTTATTGAGATGCTTAAATTTAAATTTAAAATTGTGTTCTTTTCATATACCAAAAGTTGAACATCTAGGCTTCAGACATACATGCACATACTGTAATTCCTTTTCTGAGCCAAAGATAGTTTGAAAAGTGCAATCACGGTTAATAACTTCCCTTCAGTGAATACGAAAAATGCATGATTGTGCTTAAAACTTTATTCAGTAACCAGAAATTAAGTTATGCATTAAGTCTTAGGTGATTATCATGATTATCTGTAGTTAACAACATGAACTTTCTTTTTAAGTAAAATAACAGATAAAACGATTAACAATGTGGTACATATTAAACCATATTGACACATTTGATATAAGAATATACAATTTGAAATATATTACTTATTTTGAAACTTGCTTTCACATACATATGAAGTTGTAAGTCAAAAACATGTATTTATAAAATCAGTACATGTATAATTAAATTTAAAACATAACAATTGAAAATTACAATAAATCTTAATAATTTGAAAGAGTATTACTGTACATGTATATAGCATGGGAAAAATCATTTGAAGATGCAGGCAAAATATGCATTTTTGTCTTAAATATATTGGTCAATTAAAAAAAAGTACAATTACTTTATAATACATACCTTTCCCAATGAAAGCGAAAACAGGAAAGATTACGTGTAAGCGATTGGAAAAAAAGGTTCTTCAAATTTTAGCCATATGCATAATACTTTACATTTACATAATAAATGCTTTCTCAGAACCCCTGATTCAAAGAATCTTGTTGAAAAATTGAAGGGAGCACTTTTATTCCTATAAAGTTTTTTATTATAAATGTAGCATATCATGTGCTATCATATTTATAAGTATTTTTATTATTTTCTAAAAGAGGTAGGTTTACCTCCCTTTACGGGCTGGCCATTGACCCCCTCTTTCCATACTTACCTGTAAATTATACATTTTGTACATATTAAATTTTATCTAATAGAAGTAATCTTTAATCACTTGATGCTCACAAAAATCTACATGATTTATGTATAGTATTCATTTGAATCAGGGAATCTGAGATCTCAAATCTAAAATCTGACTATAGCTGTGACAATGTAATGACATTTTTGAACTGTTAATAAGGCATTGTTATTTTGAAGAAACATATTTACAAAGAAGTTCATAGTACAAATAAGACATGATTAAGTAAAATATAATTCCTTTTTGTATGTCAGGTTTTATCAAGTTTTTTGCTTAACAAAAAAACTTAACAAGCCACAAATACAAATAAAATTTAAAAATATTTCAGCAAAATATAATTTTAAGTCATGCAGTCAATGAAGAGCTCCAACTCAGTGGTGTCCACATTCTATAAGGTGACACAGTACATTTAATTTTTGCAATGATATATCTGGCAAATATTATGAGAAGATATGAATGTCACACGAAGTAGCTGGAAGAGTCAGATCGATTCACAGATAATATGGCATATGGTCTAGAGTCACAATCACTGCAGTCTATCAAAGAGTATATTCTTCAATGTCCATCAAGAAAGATCACAAAATATCAGGATAAAAAAGCTCCCAACTTAATATCCAGTTATCGGTATTTAAATCCAAAGTCACATTATGGGATAGATGATTCTCAATTTCTGAAACATCAATATTGTTTGTAAGATATCTGAACTTTCGAAATGGTAATACATTGTTCTCAGAATGGATATATACAATACATTGAACAAACTACGAAATGAATATACATGATTATACTTATAACAATAATGGAAGTAAATAAAAAACCAAAGAAATTTACAAACTATATATTCAAAAGTTAATAGTTGTTATACATATACATAAAAAGAGATGTTCACAGTTTTACAAATCCTCAGATATAAAATCAACAGTTGATCAATCTACTGGTTATGGTCAGAAATAATGCATTTATTTATGAATATGACCTTTCATTTCAATTTAAATATGCATAATAAATTCAGCATAAATTGTAGTCATAGCAAAAGATATGAATTTTTTAAATCCATACAATTAAAGTCTTAAGAAATTAAACATACCCAGTATATACACGTACGTAAGTACAATAAGAATTCAATATGTAACTGACAGTCAGGTCTAAAACATAGATGTCTTCATTTAAAAACAAAATTGATTTGATACAAAGATAAAGTACAAAATTCAAATTTTCAAATAGTGGGTTATTTAAAAAAAAAAATGTCCAAATAGGGCTAATACCCCAACAAGCGAATATGGAAAGACATATACTTGGCTAACATTATTGCAAATGACCAAGGAAATGGCCTGAATTTTGTTGAGGTATAATTAGTTAAAGGTCATGTTATTCTCCATTGAGGGAAGAACACAATTACCTACAGTTCAAGCTTTTGGATCAAAGAATACTCAACTTCTTAGTCATATTACAGAATGATTTTGTACAATCATGACATCCAATGAGATCAAGACAGATCCATTTTTCGTAAGCATTCTCTGCCAAAGTATAACATATAATATATACATCCAGAACCAAAAATTTTAAACATTTCAAGTTGGAGACCTTGATCTAATTATTTTAGGTGGTCATGACAGCATATCATAAAAAAAAAGCGCCAGGCTTTGACAAATTACGACACATACAGATGGACATGGTGAATCCAGTATACCCCTAAAATTTTAATGGGTATACTAGGATTGGGACAAAGGGATGAGGGAGGGGGCACTATTTTGAATCTCCCTCTGAATTTTTTTTTACTTTGGAGCCCCATTGTATTTAATGCAAAGTCTTATCAAATGCACAGTACACCATTTCATGATCTGATCAGTATGCTTCAATAACATCTGTTTCACACTGCGATATATTTGTAAAAATCAAGTCAAGTTTAGAACCAGAGTCATGAGTAGCCTTACGCACAATTTGTTTACAGCTGAAGCCCTTTTCCATAAAAGTTAGAAAGTCTGTATGTCCAGCAAATAAATCAAAATTAAAATCTCCTAAGAATACCACGTCTTTCTGTTCATCAATCAAGGGCTTTATATGCATATTCATATGCTGTTTGAAATCCCCAAAAGAGCAAGATGGATATTTGTAAATAACTACAACTTGAACATCTCTGCTTTGGTTTAAATGCATATTTACCATGATAAACTCCACAGACCCAGTATTCAGCTTTGAGATACAGGTTGTGTTATAAACATTTTTCACATACAGTGCTGTTCCATGATATGGGCGTCTGTCCAGATTACACGTAGGCTCATGGTTAAATACTGCTGTGTATCCCTGCAGTTGATAATTTTCAGCTACATCAACACTAGTTAATCTTGTCTCTGAGAATCCAACTACATCTGATGCAACAATATTTGGTTCATCTTGAATTTGTGGAAGTGTTTATGAAGTGATCTACAGTTGTTGAAAGCAATTTTGAAAGAATGCAAATCGACCTGGTATAATGGGACATAACAAAGTAGCAGCGGCACATCTTTCTTCATTCTTTCCATTTCCTCTACTACTTGTTCATCCATAGCCAATGCCTGTTCATTGAAGTTTAGGATGTGCAGATGATCCACGGATCGTACTCGACTTAATGCTACATAGTGAATATGTGGAATTTTCCTCACTCTAGTCTGAGACAAATCAATCACAATTTCATCAACAGTGCAACCTTGCGCTTTATGAACTGTTTTCCCTGCAGCTGGCCGTAACGGAAATTGAATTCTCTGAAAAGTATTGTAATTCAATACAAAAGATCGCTGAACTTCAAAAATTGGTGTCCAGTCCACATTAATTCCTTCATGAAACAAATGTTTATATTTCTTGCGAGTAATTTTTCCAATAGCAGCATCAAAAAAATTTACCCACACGATGCTTGGTCTTGATATTCCTTCCATTTTTCTTTCAATTAATTGTACCTTACATGTTGACCCATTTGTTAAACCATCAGATACATCAACATTCACCGAGATATCATAGATCATCCCAACAGCAAGAATCAGTTTTTGCATCAAATTAGCAGTTTTGCTAACATCATCTGCTTTATATAGAGATCTAAGCAGCTTTTCCTTAAGTTCCTTTGAATAATCCTTTAGAACACTATCCACTGAATTTACTGTGACCTTTTCTCCAAGTTTTTCAATCAAGTGATTGTTGTATGCATCTACTTTTGAATTCTGTGTAAAGAGATGAGGAGCATGATGTGGATAATTGTCACTTGTTTCCGTTATCATGCATCTGTGTATCACATTCATATCTTCTTCTGTCATAATATTGTAACGAAGGCGATTTAAAAGTTGAGCAAACTCAAGATCGTCCTTCTGGCGCATTATTTCATCCAACTCAAAAATGCAAAAATGCTCCTTCCAGAGATTGTTTGCAAGAGCTTGAGCATCATGATTTAAATCCTGAAAGATCCAACGGTGCATTACAGGTTTAAGTTGAAAAAAATCACCAACAGCTATGATACTAATACCACCAAATGGTTTCTTGATGCCTGTGAGAAGTTGTAGCCGACTGTCAATGAGTGCTAATGATCTATTTCCAACCATTGATATCTCGTCAATAATGATCAATTTTAGGTTTTTGTACTTTGTACGAAAAGTGTTCAATTCAGCACAGTGCAAACTTTGTTGACTTTGATTAATTTTTTGATGGAAAGCAGATGCAATAGTTTTTCCTCCAATGTTGTATGCCGCCTTGCCAGTATAAGCACAAAGAAGTATTCTTATGTCATCTGGATTTTCACCTTCTGTGGAACATAGGAATCTGTGCAGAGCTTGATAAAGTGCCCTTATCAAAACAGATTTGCCAACACCAGCACCTCCAGACAAAAATGAATAAATAGGTTCTGTCTTTGTTTTGACCCATTGCAAGACATGATTGAAAAATTCTCGCTGCTTTACATTTAAACTTCCTAAAAGTTTCAAGTATTCATCGTCTGGTAATCTAACGGAACTTTCTTCAGTTATTTGTCTTGTTGATGGAATTCCAAGGTCAGATCCTATATCATACTGTCTCTGTTCAATAGGCCTCTCAGGATTAAACTGAACAAAGTTTTCAGATTCAAGAGATCCCTCATTTTCATCTTCTGCCTCTCTTTGCTGAACATCTGGTGCCAATTCATCATAAGCTTCTGAAAAATCCTCAGTTGCCATTTGCAAAGCTGCATCAAGCTGTTCAGCATTGAATTCATATTCTTTGACCTTGTGTGTAAGAAACGACTTCTTCAGATGAAATGACTTCTCAAACGTGTCAATTCCTGATATTAGATCAGTTGATTCATTTCTCCAAGGCATGAACAACATGAGTTTTTCTCTGTAGTAATTTTCTGGATCAGTTTTGATATTAAATCGGACATATCTAATTACCCTTGGTACTTTCCGTCGTTTAATTTTTATGCCATTTCTCAGAGTAACAAGTGTATCACTCTCACTAAATTCAAGATCTGAATTGTCTTCGTCATCTGACTGATTGTCCTGATCATCATCATTCACTTCATTGTCAGTGAACTCTTTTTCAGTATCTTTAGGGAAGACAACATCTAGCTGTGATACGTAATCACTAAGCACCAGTTTTCAAGCTGCTTTGGGCGTTTTGCATACCGTTTAATAACATTGCTACATTCCACATCTGTAGAATTTGGTGTCAACTTTTCCAATTCAGCATCTGTTTTGATGAGAATTACTCGGTCATCTGATGGACTTGTGTTTATAAAAACAACATCTCTTGAAGCTTTGGTCATTGGCATTTGCAATACTAAATATGCTGCTTCCTGTGCTCCAACTTCTACACTGTTGAGAAAATGATTTCCAATATGACGTACCTGTCTTTTTATGTCAAGATTTCCTTCTCTAGCTTCTTTTGCAGCTCTGTTAAGTAAATCGCTCATCCCTCTTTGTGATTTACTTATATATGAAACAATATACATTGCACAGGCATATGGGTCCAAAATATATTGCATGTCTATGTTAGCTTTCCAAGCATCAAGAACAACACTGTTGTATGAGTTTACCCTCATATCACATGGATTTCTTTTTAGAAAAACCTTTGGACCTCTCAGTGAACTTCTAATGCATTTTATGTAATCTTCCTCCGATATATCTTTAGAACCGTGCTCAGGAGCTCCTTGTAGGGCAAATCACATCCATTTTTCATATCATTCAGCTGTTTCTGAATATCATCAAACATTTTCTTGTACTTATCAACATCACACTCTAGTGGCTCCAAAATCAAAGTTTCTTCAAGAGGAGGGAGGGGGAAACCAAATCGACATACAGCTTTACCTCTCTTTTTGCATGTCTGTGAATGTTTGTGCAGTTGCAAGTCAATCAAATCCTTCTCTTCATTCTTTTCACATTCCAGGTAATTATCTACATAACTTACTATCTCCTGTTCATTATTTTCATGATATTTTGGTGCATTTTCTATCCAAACAATCATATGAATATGTGGTGATCCTCTTTGCTGAAATTCAGTTCTGTAGAAGAAGTCTTTTACAATCCCAATTGGATGATGATCACTTCTCAACACTGTATTCATAAACATACGGAACCTATGATCAAAGTACCTAGAGCAAGTGATAGGATCCTTTTGTACTAATTTTGATTTTTCAAACCAAGTCATACTGTCGATTTCTTCATCAGTGTATTCTTTTCCATCATTTAACACACCAAGTGCTCTGGTGAGATCCTTCCATCTTGTATCTGCAGCTGACAGAGACATAAACCATGTTGGTAGACCTAACTGTCTGATCATGGCAAATACATCTTTTTTTCTAGTCTCAAGATATGCAGGTGAATTTCGTAACTGCCTGAACACGAAGAAGCCTTCATCGTGTCTAACAAGATTATTAACATTTTCAGGATTTTTCATTTCATTTGCTGTCATGGATTTTCCTTTGGTTTTGCATTTCCTAAGAGCCAGATTGCATTTGTCTGTCACTTGCTTCATTTGTATTTTTTTCAACTTGAAAAACAAATTTGGAACAGACTGGGCAGCACGTCTATCAACACTCCTTAATTCCCATTTAGCAATATCTGCATACGAGACACGAACTTGTCTTTCATCATCTTGTAATCTTCCCTTTCCACAAAAAATTGTTGGAAATGATAAATACTCAGCTGTCTGATCTTGATATAAACTAAGCGGGCGTTGTCCTTCACCTGGAGCAAATGTGTATACCTGATTCATGTCTCGTGAAGCATCATCTAAAAGAGTATCACAATTACCATCTCTACCAACTCCATCTACTTCACAGAATTCATCATCATCATCAACCGTCTCAAGATCATCAGCATTTTGGTTGTTTCTCTCTTGTGTTTTCACTAATTCCTGAACAATTTCACTTGCTGACGTTGTAATTTCTTGAAACCAGTTGTCATCAACATTGATATTTGCATTCTTGTAAAAGTCGCTATTGTTCATAAGCCAGTGCAACGCTATCAGTACTTTTGTTTGTCGTACTTTTTCGTGATAATCACATTTTTGATATGACAACTTTTTCTTTAATTTGACAGGAACTGTGACATTTTCATCTAATTTTCTTGGCAGGCTATTTACAGTAGGTTGAATATCAACAGGAACATTCACAATATTTCCTCTTACAGATCTAGAATACTGTCCACCCCTTGGCAACTCCCTTATTTGCATAAAAGGTATTCTCAGAGATGCAAGCCTTTCTTCTAAAGGAAACAAATCTAATTCCATTGGCTTAAGTGGCCACATCATACCATTTAAGACAGACAACTTCGGAATTTTGTTTTCTCTTATTGATGAACAGCAAGTATTGCAAATCCATTCCATATTTTCAACAGACACAGTGCTTGTAAGAAACTTGTTTTTATATTTATCATCTAGTTTGATGTTTTCCACTTTAGAAACACTTTCTTTGAACCATGTTTGCTGACAACATGAGCATACAAAAATTGGACCATGTCCAATCTGCTCATGAAAATTTTGAATGCAATCTCCTATATCTGCTCCAAATCTTTTCTGTCTCTGTCGTTCATTTACTTTTTCACAATATTCTTTATCTGCTCTTTGCTTCTGTTTCTGTTCCCTATTTAGGAATCTCTCATTTTCTCTGAATGAAATGTTACTTCGTTTAGCTTGCTTTCTTAACCTTTCCTTTTCAAGAACAGTTGGATTTTCTCGGCATTTTCTTTTAGAAACTCTACTGCCCTCTTTCTCTTTCTCTTGCACCTCAACATTCTGACGTTTTAACTTTCTACCTTTAGTATTCATTTCCCTTTCTTTCTCTTTAACTTTCGTATCTTGTCGCTTTAACTTTCTACCAGCCGTATTTATTTCCCTTTCTTTCTCTTTAATTTCAGCATCTTGTCGCTTTAACTTTCTTGCAAACTTATCCATTTTCCTTTCTTTCTCTTTAACTTTAGAATCTTGTCGCTTTAACTTTCTACCAGCTGTATTCATTTCCCTTTCTTTCTCTTTAATTTCAGCATCTTGTCGCTTTAACTTTCTTGCAAACTTATCCATTTCCCTTTCTTTCTCTTTAATTTCAGCATCTTGTCGCCTTAACTTTCTACACTACTGTAATGATTTTCCCCTTAGATTCCAAAAAATCCCCTGACGTTCCCCTGTCTGTCCCTGACATTTTCCTGTCTCCCCCTGACTTTCTCCTATGATCCCCTGTCGTTGTCCCTGACTACCCTGTCTACTCCCTGACGTCCCCTGACATTCCCTGACGTCCCTGTCAACTCCCTGATGTCCCCTGACTAAGTCCCTGACCACCCTGCCAACCCCCTGTCGTCCCCTGACATTCATTTTGACCAGGAAAAATGGTTAAAATATGTTTTGTTGCTATTTAATGCCAGTTACTTTGAAAAGAATGAATTACAAATTTATTGTGTCTTGTTATGAATGGCAAGTAAATATATTTATATTTATTTATATGTTTATCTATATATCCACATGTATTTATTTATTTGTTTTATTTATTTATTGACTAATTTATTAATTAAATCTGTTCATATATTTCTTTTTAGATATATTTTCCTTATTGAATTATTAATTAATTGATAAATATTATATATTTATTTAGTTTTT
This sequence comes from Saccostrea echinata, assembly GCF_033153115.1. Taxonomy (NCBI): domain Eukaryota; kingdom Metazoa; phylum Mollusca; class Bivalvia; order Ostreida; family Ostreidae; genus Saccostrea; species Saccostrea echinata. Next base: position 2,688,792 of record NW_026889756.1, on the reverse strand, counting down.
AATTCATTTTATTTTAATTAATTAATTCTATTTTATTCAATTTATTTGTGAGTTTCGCATAAACAGTCGTAAGGTAAGACAAAATATGCTTCAAAGTATCTTTTAAGCATATTTACATTTCTTTTAATTCTTTTAATTTCATGATGGGTATCAAAATAATTGTTTTTGTTTTATTGCTTCTTTTACTTTGGTAAAAAAATTAAAAATGTTCCTCAAAAACTGTCATGCCTGTGAGAGTAGTTCCGAGCTGTTGATAGTTGACCAGTGACTCTGAGTACACAGATCAGACACCTATTGTTCTTTTGACTGACCGCTATACACTGTTTATTCTGTGGCAGCACGACCGTATCCGCTCTGCTGGTGTTATTTCTTTCACAACCGTGACAAGTTTTTGAGGAAATTTTCATTTTACCAAAGTAAAAGAGAACAATAAAACAAATTCCAGATTCAGATTGTGCGTAAGGAGACGATGATTTTGATACCCATCATGAAATTAAAAGAATTAAAAGTAATTTGAATATGCTTACAAAATAGTTTGAAGCTAATCTGTTTTACCCGGAGATTGTTTATGAATAACTACACAAACTGAATTAAATAAAAATTAATCAATAAATTAAAATAAAGGAAATAAATAAAATAAATTAAATTAAATAAATAATTTAAATAAATTAATTTATTTATTAAAAATTAAATAAAACAAATACGTAAAAATAAATCTGATAGATATAATTAATAAATGATTGAAAAAATAAATAGATAAATAAATGGTCAAAGACATAATTAAAAAAGATACATCGATAAATTTAATTCAAATAAAGTAATAAATTTACTAAAGATACTTCAAACAAATAATTAGTTACAAAATCAATATTTTTATTTATTGTTTTACTTATTTCTTTGTATATTTTCCTATTTATTTATTTTTTTTATCTATCTGTTTATTTATTTATCTAATCTATTCATTTCTTTTCTTTTAGACATTTGTTTTATTCAATCATTAATTATTTAATTAATTAATGTAATTTCTTTCTTTATTTATTTTGTTAATTCATTTTATTTTAATTAATTAATTTTTTCAATTCCTATTTATTTTTGTAGTTCCCCATAAACAGTCTTATGGAAAAACAAACGATGCTTCAAACTATTTTTAGGCATATTTACATTTCTTTTAATTCTTTTAATTTCATGATGGGTATCAAAATAATTGTCTTATTACACACAATCTGAATTCGGAATTTGTTTTATTGCTTCTTTTGCTTTGGTAAAAAAATTAAAAATGTTCCTCAAAAACTGTCATGCCTGTGAGAGTAGTTCCGAGCTGTTGATAGTTGACCAGTGACTCTGGGTACACAGATCAGACACCTATTGTTCTTTTGACTGACCGCTATACACTGTTTATTCTGTGGCAGCACGACCGTATCCACTCTGCAGGTGTTATTTCTTTCACAACTGTGACAAGTTTTTGAGGAAATTTTCATTTTACCAAAGTAAAAGGGAACAATGAAAAAAATTCCAGATTCAGATTGTGCGTAATGAGACAATGATTTTGATACCCATCATGAAATTATAAGAATTAAAAGTAATTTGAATATGTTTAAAAAATAGTTTGAAGCAAATTTGTTTTACCCGGAGACTGTTAATGAATAACGACACAAATTGAATTAAATAAAATTAATCAATAAATTAAAATAAAGGAAATAATTAAAATAAAATAAAATAAATAAAAAAATTAAATAAATATATTAATTTATTAAAAATTACATGTAAATAAAACATATACGTAAAAAATAAATTTGATAGATAAAATTAATAAATGAATGAAAAAATAAATTGATAAATAAACGGACAAAGAAAAAAAATAAAAAATTATACATCAATAAATTAAATTCAATTAAATTGATAAATTTACTTAAGAACTTCAAACACAATATTATGTTCAAAATCAATATTTTTATTTATTTTTTTCACTTATTTATTTGTATATTTTTCTATTTATTTATTTATTTATTATCTATCTGTTAATTTGTTTATTTAATATATTCATTTCTTTGCTTTTAAATATTTGTTTTATTTAATTATTAATTAATTAATGTTATTTCTTTTCTTTCTTTATTTATTTTGTTATTCATTTTATTTTAATTAATTAATTTTTTCAATTCCTATTTATTTTTGTAGTTCCCCATAAACAGTCTTATGGAAACACAAACGATGCTTCAAACTATTTTTAGGCATATCTAAATTTCTTTTAATTCTTTTAATTTCATGATGGGTATCAAAATAATCGTCTTATTACACTCAATCTGAATATGGAATTTGTTTGCTTCTTTTACTTTGTTACGAAAAATAGAAATGTTCCTCAAAAACTGTTCGGTTGTGAAAGTAATTCTGAGCTGTTGATCGTTGACCAGTGACTCTGGGTACACAGATCAGACACCTATTGTTCTTTTGACTGTCCACTATACACTGTTTATTCTGTGGCAGCACGACCGTATCCACTCTGCTGGTGTTATTTCTTTCACAACTGTGACAAGTTTTTGAGGAAATTTTCATTTTACCAAAGTAAAAGGGAACAATAAAACAAATTCCAGATTCAAATTGTGTGTAATAAGACGATGATTTTGATACCCATCATGAAATTAAAAGAATTAGAAGTAATTTGAATATGCTTAAAAAATAGTTTGAAGCAAATTTGTTTTACCCGGACACTGTATATGAAGAACTACACAAAATGAATTAAATTTAATTAATCAATAAATTAAAATAATTGAATAAAATAAAATAAAATAAATAAATAAAAATTTTCAATAAATCCATTTGTTTATTGATAATTAAATAAAACAAATAAATAAATTAAATAGATAGATTGAATAAAAAATAAATATATAAATGGAGAGAAAAAATAGATAAATAAGCAGACAAATTAATAAATAAACAGATACATGAATTAATAAAATCAATAAACAAATAAATAAGTAAATAAACAGATAAATAAATATATATATATATATATATATTTACATGCCATTCGTGCTACACAAGACGCAATTAATTAGTAATTTATTTTTTTTTTTTAAGTAACGGCATTTATCCTTATTAAGATTTATCTGAAAAGCTAGTAACAATCAATAAAATAATATTTTGAAAGATTCGCTAAAGGTATTTCAAACAGAAAAACTAATGATTAAATCTACATTTTCACAAAACTTGAAAATTGCTAGGAGTAAGGTATTGATTTTCTCACAAGTAAATAGCAACAAAACATATTTTAACCATTTTTCCTGGTCAAAATGAATGTCAGGGGACGACAGGGGGTTGGCAGGGTGGTCAGGGACTTAGTCAGGGGACATCAGGGAGTTGACAGGGACGTCAGGGAATGTCAGGGGACATCAGGGGTTAGACAGTGGTAACAGGGGCAAAGTCAGGGGACGTCAGGGAGTAGACAGGGTAGTCAGGGACAACGACAGGGGATCATAGGAGAAAGTCAGGGGGAGACAGGAAAATGTCAGGGACAGACAGGGGAACGTCAGGGGATTTTTTGGAATCTAAGGGGAAAATCATTACAGTAGTGCTACCTGCAGTATTCATTTCCCTTTCTTTCTCTTTAATTACAACATCTTGTCGCTTTGACTTTCTTGCAAGCTTATCCATTTCCCTTTCTTTCTTTTTAATTTCAGTATCTTGTCGCCTTAACTTTGTACCTGCAGTATTCATTTCCCTTTCTTTCTCTTTAATTACAGCATCTTGTCGCTTTGACTTTCTTGCAAGCTTATCCATTTCCCTTTCTTTCTCTTTAATTACAGCATCTTGTCGCTTTGACTTTCTTGCAAGCTTATCCATTTCCCTTTCTTTCTTTTTAATTTCAGTATCTTGTCGCTTTAACTTTCTAGCAGCTGCTTCTCTTTCATTTTCTTTCTGTCTTATTTCAGCATTCTGCCTTTTCAATTTCCTTGCAAATGTTGCAATTTCAGTTTCTCTGCTTTTTATATCATCATTTTGTCTTCGTAACTTTTTTGCATGTGTTTCTTTGTTTCTTTCTAATTGCTTAAATTGTACATTCTGTCTTTTTCTCCTCATGTAATCTCTCATATACACTTTTCTGCATGGGTTTTGATCCGATTTTGTCCTAGATGAGAGATGATCATCCATTTTGTAAAATCTTTTCTGCAATGGGCTTTTCTCTGGAAAACTATGATGCAAAGTCTTAATCGAGATTGGTAAGATTTCAAACTGCGTTCTAAAATCTATATGCATGCTGTTATACATACTGTACAAATATGACACCAAATCATCAATAGTCTTGCTTTGTACTAGTACTGATTTACCATCACAGGCAGACATGCCAGCACTGTCATGTGAATGAGAGTCAAAAAAGTAAAATTCATTATCTGACACTTTGTATATTCCAGAACAAATTGCCCCTATCATTATCAGCAAATATCTAGAAACCTGGAAAGCCTCTTCTAAAGCTTGATGCAATGATTTCACTTGACTACTTTGTTCATCAGAGACAAGTATTCCCCACATGGTTTCAAATTTCTCAATGACATGATGGTTTTCTCCTAAAGTTAAGGTACTTGGCAACTCATCAAATGTAAGTAGTTTGTTAAGAAACAATTGTCTTTGCTGCAAATTCTTGACCAACATAACATAAACCTGATCTCCTGCTATTAAAGTGCTATCAATAAATTCTGTTGAGAATGAAAATCCTTCGTAACTTTTTATCAGCATAGTAAGCGCATTGCAGGTACACTGACTTCCTCTAGAAAATGATGAAAACCTTGCATCCCCTTGATGAAATGACCCAAATACAAATTTTGTATTGCATACCTGGTCGATTGCATGACTAAGTGCTTTGCCTTCTTCAGCCGTTACACCATGATTATGTTGTACAGTTTTAGTGATTGAGGCATTGTTTGTCAATTTTTGTTCAGTAATGTTTTGCAAATTCTTTTCATGAGATTCATTGAGCAGATTTGTTTCACATAGTTCATTCAGCAAATTTGTCTTACAAAAATCATTCAGCAGATTTGTTGCACAAGTTTCTTTGTTTGACCTGTTTTTTTTTGTAAGCTGAGGGCAGGATCCTCAGTGTCAACATTGCTTTTACTGTTTTTCACGAGGCCAGTCTCCTCAGTCATTCTAATGTCATACATTGTTTTACTGTTTTTAAAGAGGCCAGTCTCCTCAGTCAAGTCAAGGTCAGACATTGTTTTACTGTTTTTCATGAGGCCAGTCTCCTCAGTCTTGTCAGTCCGTAACTCTTTCCTGGCACCACTCATCCTCCAATACTTTCTTCTAGGCATCTACAAAGGATAAAGTAAATAATGAATATAGATACTACGGATGTACAGTCAAGCCTTGTTAATACGGACACTTCTTAGAATCTTGGTTTATGAAGCATCAGGAATACCAAATTTAATCCCGAATTAATTGTAGATCTAAACATTCTGTTTTTAACACACTTCATCAGTAATGTGAAGTATCCTGATTACCATGACTCAACTGTACATCCTTCTATATAATAGAAAAGGGACGAAAGAATAGGTAAAATAACTTTTCTTTCAAGTTTTGCACAATTTCAAAATTTTTAACCCATTTTTAAAATGACCAATCAAATAAATATAGTAATCAATTGACATATCATCTTAATATTTTATAGAAAAAACAAATGATAGGCAGTATATTTAATAAATTAAACCAAAACAGAAAAGTAAATTGCCAATTTAAAACTAGAACTGTCCAATCGGGACAAAATACCCCCCGCTGGGTTTTTCAGAAGCAAGTTTTTCCATAATAAAGATATGTATCACACATGAATTATGAAATTTTTCTTCCAGTGACCTTGAACTTCCCCAAATGACCTTCAGTCAAGGTCATGACAAACCCATGGGTCATGGGCAATCTTTGTGTGGAGTAGTAGATTCTTATGTTCCTCCGAAAGAAAGATATTGACCGGACACGAATTATGAAATTTTTCTTCCAGTGCCCTTGAAGTTCCCCAAATGACCTTGGGTCATGGTCATGACACACCCTTAGGTCATGGGCAATCTTTGTGTGGAGTAGTAGATTCTTATGTTCCTCCGAAAGAAAGATATGAACCGGACACGTTTTAACAGACAGACAGACAGACGGACAAGGTGATTCCTATGTACCCCCCCCCCCCGAAACTTCGTTTGCGGGGGGTATAACCAGGTTTTGATACATGCTAAGTCTCAAAGTGGGGTTGTCTTAAAACAATATTGCACAGAGAATTGCTATCTCATTCTTTTTCTTTTTAAGAAATGGGCACAAGGTTATGCAACACTTGATGGTATACAAGAAAAAAACAAATGTTCCATTCAAATGAAATTTTTTACCATTTCAATGCACATCACTGTATTTTTGTTGCCACAACTGTTGACCTTAACAAAATTAACTTAAATTTTGTTCTATCTGTTAAATACATAAAGATCAACTCTTTTTATGAACATCGAGGAAGATTATACATGTATGTACTAATATGGGAGTGTGATTAATTACTTTCAATTACCCCCCCCCCTTTTTTTATAAATGAGTGTGATTGTTTTATGGGCTTTTGATCTTGAGTTCTGTTCGTTGTCTCCATATTTTTCATTCCAATCAATTTAAACCTCATATTAGATATTAAGAAATTCTCCCCAACTCCTCCTATCCATTGGATCTATTATATTACCAACTAAACTCAAAATGCAAATCTTTCCTTCTATCCAGAGGCTGTTTATGAACAAAATTGAAATTTCTTCGATAAGCCTACCCATCATGTAATCATTGACCAAAAACTGTATATATGTATGCATGACCAAGGTGACCTGAATATTGTGCAATTAACCAGAAATGTAATTTTCTTCCCCATTAAATTATTGCCCATGGGATGTTTGATCAAGGCTATTTTTTTTTTTAAGCAAAAAGTATTTCAAGTGGAGATTAGTCTTTACCAGTATTGGAATATAATTTAACAAGAGATGTTTGTAAAACACTTATGCCTCCTCCCCCCAAATTGGAATTTTTCCAAGTCCAAAACTCTGTCAAAAATGGTGCAATCTACCCAATACAGAACTTGACCTAGATATTTTACTTATAAATCTGTATACCAAATTTCATTTCAGTATGTGCAACCTCTGCAAAGATAATGAAAGGATACTGCAAATAATTGTAATTTTTTCAAAGTCTAAGGGACATAACTCTGTCAAGAATGGTGCGATAGTACCCAAAACAGAACTTGACCTAGATATTCATATGATAAATATGTATACTAAATTTCATTTCAGTATGTATGACCGTTGCGAAGAAAATGAACAGAAACTGCAAATGATTGGAATTTTTCTAAGTCCAAGGAGCATAACTCTGTAAAAAATGGTGTGATCATACCTAAAACACTACTGGACCTAGATTTTCATATGAAATACCTGTATTCCAAATTTCATTCCAGTATGTGCAATGGTTGCAAAGAAAATGAACGGAAACTGCAAATGATCGGAATTTTTCTAAGTCCAAGGGGCATAACTCTGACAAAATTGGTGTGATCATACCCAAAACAGAACTTGACCTAGATATTCATGAGATATAGCTGTATACCAAATTTCATTTCAGTATGTGCAACAGTTGCGAAGATAATGAATGGAAACTAAGTGGACCGACAGACCAACCAACAGACAGCAGCAAAGCAATATGCCCTCTCTTCTTCGAAGGAGGGTATTAATTATTCTTTTTCAAAAAGCGCCAAATAAAATAATTAAATCTTTAGCATACAATTTCCAATCAAGATAATTCATTGTTACTATACAGGGATTTTCTAGGGCATATTTACCCGGAGTATTACCAATGTTTGGTATTTTTCCCTAAGAGAAAATTTCCCCTGAATATCCCAATTTCCCCTTTAATGAGTAAAAATTTTCCCTTACAATAATAAAAAGCTCAAATATTTCTTTTCTTTTAAAAAAACTGGAAAATAAAAGAAATAAATTATCATGAGGTGTGAAATATAGTTTAATTTGCTATTTTATGCACTTTAAATGGTCATAAAAATGCTGATATTAAATTGGACCTCCCAGCAGGGCTCACCCTGCACCCGTTGGATGGCGCAGATCTAGAAAATTTTTCAAAGTGGGGGGGGGGGGGGGGGTTGAAGGTGAAGAGGTAGAGTTAATATAACGTACATTTTACATATACATGTAGACATGTAAACCCAACAAAAACTTGGGACTTTCTTCTTTCTTTTTTTTTGCAATCCCGTAACCCCCCCCCCCCCCCCTCTGGATCTGCCTATTTGAACTGGTCCTCCGACCCTGGCTAATTTTCCCTATTTCTCCAGAATGTAACGGGTGGGTTCGCCCCGATTAAGTGTATGCACCAAGTGGTTTCACCTCGTTTAACTACACTGTAACAGGTAATAAATTTATATGTTCTTTTTTAAGTGACTTATACACAGTCATAATTACCCCGGTAAATAATTAAATAACATTTCAATATCAGATATAGAATGAAATTCTTTACGAATTTTTAATGCAACACATATCTGTTCATATTTCAAATAGACAAATAAATAAGGCCTAAATTTTAATATTTTCCTATAATTTTTTAGTTAAAGAAAAAAAAAATACTAACAGTTTATTTGCAATGAATACAGCTTCATGTAGCCATTATAAAAAAAATGATATAGCAAACAAAACTTTTGTATAGATTCATGTAAAAGCACAAAGGACAGCCTTCATCTTTAATTTTTATTAAGCTGCTTATCATTATCCTACTGAACAAACGACCATCCGACAAACAGACAATAATTATGGGTAAATCCAACTGGGTCAAATCCACTCAGCATAAACAAGTAATTGGGGAGAAACCACTCAGAGCAAACAAGAAATCGGGGTGAAACCACCTGTATTCCTCCAGGAAAGGTAGTTTCTCCCAAAACGTAGAGTAATCCCTGCATAGATAACATTATAATCAAGCAACAACACAACAACAAATCAATTAGTCTTTTTTATTTATTATTCAACCTGGCCCTTGGATCATGAAACATCTTTAGCTTAAGTCTAAATTTATATTATCCTTCAATGTTGTGGATATCAAGCAATTACAATTTATTTTAAAAAATGTTTTAGTATTAATTCAAACAAATGTTGTTATTTGCAAGTATTTAGATTAATTACATCGTTGATAAACATTCTATAAGGGGTTGAAAAATTGACTGAAGTCTACGTATGTTTCATGACCCTACAGCCAGAAGACTATGGCATATGTTACTTCAAATTTACTGGATTCCATAATACATTATACCATGCTTTTCTTTTTTTTTCCTGTTATACTTTTTATCCATAACCTTTACATTTCGATTATCATTCATCAATAAGAATATATATCTTCTATTCTAAATTGTTTTGCCATTTTCTACATCTCGCCCCTATATCTACTGCGATACAGTGCGAGTTTCAATCACTCAGGGGATGACAAATCCCATTGCCCGACGCCTGGGGCTAGTGAATTTTAGGGTTGGGCAAGTGAAATTTTATCAACCACTTGCCCGTGGGCAAGTGACTTAATCAATTATCAAAAATAAAATAAATATGTATGCCAATATTCTACTCAGTATTTTTATATATATTTATAAATACAGTATAAGTTAATGGTAGGGCAGGCAAAAATTCAGGTAGGGCAAGTGAATTTTGACTATGTACTTGCCCTTGGGCAAGTGCCTTTAAAATCTATTTGTCAGCCCCTGAATCACGTCCTTTCCGGTGCATTATTATTTTTTTTTAACCTATGTGAATAAGCATGGACCATATTTGCACAAATATGGCGTTAAAAATAAATAGTTTCCCTTATAAAATCATTAGACATCAGGCTTTATTGGCGATACATACTGATTGCCGAATGACAGTTGAATTCGTAATAAATTTGCAACGTCAAAAGCTTCAAAAACTAAAAAGTTTGGTCAACTCAAATGCGCAAATGAAAACGTAGCATCTTCATTCAATCGGTTCGATGTTTAAAATGCATGTTTCAAATATTACCTCTACAAATGAACTAAAACAAATCAGGTATCTGAATTAAGTTAAAACTGGATCCGTTCTCCTTTCGCCCGACGCAACGTGGCTGTTATAACAAAGAGCCTCGTTCTGATATCGGATATCGTAATATTCGGAATAACGAACCCGATCGCAAAAAAAGACTACGGAGAAAAAAAAACAGCACCCTTCCCCATGATTTAAACAATTTAAAATAAAAACTACCTAAAGATGCTTCCATATAAGTTTAATCTTTTCTGACCCATTGGCTTTTGATTTTTAAGAAGCTTTTAAAAGATTTTTCTACATATATCAATATAAACTTTGACTCACTATTGTAGCACCGTCCTACCCCAAGGGGATCATGATTTGAACAATTTAGAATCTACACTACCGCAGGATGCTTCCACATAAGTTTCAGCTTTTCTGGCCAAGTAGTTCTTGAGAAGAAGAATTTTAAAAGATTTTTCTTATTAATTTCAATGTACAACTTGGACTCCCTCTTGTGGCCCCGCCCTACCCCCAGGGGTCATGATTTGAACAATTTAAAATCTACACTACCCCAGGATGCTTCCACATAAGTTTCAGCTTTTCTGGCCCAGTGGTTCTTGAGAAGAAGATTTTTAAAGATTTTTCCTATATATTTCTATGTAAAACATTGATTCCACATTGTGGCCCCGCCCTACCCCCGGGGGTCATGATTTGAACAATTTAGAATCTACACTACCTCAGGATGCTTCCATATAAGTTTCAGCTTTACTGGCCCTGTGGTTCTGGAGAAGAAGATTTTTTAATGACACCACCCTATTTTTGTCTTCTCTTGATTATCTCCCCTTGTGAGGGGACTTGGCCCTTCATTTTAACAATTTAAATTTCCCTTCACCCAAGGATGCTTTGTACCAAGTTTGGTTAAAATTGGCCCAGTGGTTCTTGAGAAGAAGTCAAAAATGTGAAAAGTTTACAGACGGACGGACAGACAGACAGACAGACGGACAGACGGACGGACGGACGACGGACAAAATGTGATCAGAAAAGCTCACTTGTGCCTTCGGCTCAAGTGAGCTAATAAAATAAAATAAATTAAAGTTGTGTAATTAGGGCATATTTCTGTTTTAAATATATATATGTATGTGTACTATTTCACTTGTACATGTCTAGTATAATTCAAATATGCAGATGATGTTCATTTACATGTAACACATGTACACTTCAACAGTATTACACAATTGAAAATAACTCTCAAAATAACTTTTCTTTAAAATTGGTTAATAAACAACAAACAGACCAAATCTGGTTTACAGTCCCAGCAACAGACAATGGCAGAACATTATCAAAAATATGGTACTCTTTACATCTTCTGATAGCTCTTTCAACATGAATTCTTAGTCTTGCTATTTGCTGAGTTCAACAAACTTCATCTTTACTAAACTTTCCTTTACTTCCTAAAAAGGGGGAAATAACCAAATGTGCACCAACACTTTCTAGTAAATCTTGAATTAAAAAACCTTTGTCAGCCATCACATCATCACCTTGTTCTAAAAGATCAAGTATACCACTTCTTTGTGTTACATCTTTATCTGAAATATGGCCAGTAAATAATTTGCTAACAAAACATACAGCACCATGAGGGGTTATACCAATCAAGCCTTTAACTCTTTTCCCCCTGAAGCAATACATTCTTTACCCCCTTATGCCACCATTTGACGCTATGCCCCATTTCCCTGTTGACGACTTTTGACGCATGTATACAACAACCCTAAATAGCTCTGCAATTTCCCCTATTTCTAAAATAAATTCAGCTCTAAATAACAGCCAATCATGCATTAATATTAAACATTAGGTAATGTTACTATATTTAGTGAAGTCACATCTGGTGTGAATTCACGTGAGATTTACCTGTCTTAAAAAAATGGCGTCCTGTCTGTTTACAAGAAAAATTAGGCCTTCTTACAAGCAAATTTGGCCTTAATACTGCATATTATGAAATATTCCTGGGGTTTTATTAGCGTTCACAATGTTTACATCATTTCTAAAGATTAATTGAACAGAAATAAAAATTTACAATGAAAATTAGAAGGCAAAACTTCGGAGAATCTTACACAATAACAACAATGGTGGCCACAAATTTCCCATGTGTTTAATTAATGAGTGCTAAATTCAACTATCAGCAAAATTTTACATCTGAGCATTGCTTTAAATATAAATTTTTTCCCCCAAGAGATTTCTGCAGGAAATTGTCAGCAAAATATATATCTGAACATTGTTTGCATGAACAAGATCGCGAAGTTTAGCAAGATCTAGTCTAGATAATTACCTACCTTTAGTGAACTAACATGATAATATTATACATTAAAAAAAAAATCTAATGAACCTTTTTAATCATAGGATATTATATGCTATATTTACAGTTATATTTTAAGAAAAATGCTTTAGAAAAGTTTTCTTTCAAAGTGAGGATATCAAGATTAATTGTGAAAAATTAATTTCACCATGTTTCACCTATATTGTTAATTGTAATTGAAATTTTTTTTACATAATTATGTGACCATGTTAAAGTTTAATCCATTCCCAAAACATTGATATATAATATGTGACACTTTACTGATATTTAAGTACTTAATTAGCATGTTCTAAATGTAATGGTCAGTCATTTCTAATCAGCCAAAATGGCTTCAGGGGGCAGCAAGACAAACACTCTAGGGAAATGGCAAGTGCGTCAAGTGGTGGCAACAGGGGGAAAAGAGTTAAAGGTAGTATGAGACTTGTAATTAGAGTATGTCTGAGAGTTAAGTACTTTAGCACTTGGAGTCTGCACACGTATTTCAGTACAATCCAAGATAACTCGTGTATTGGGAAAAGTAGCCTTAAAACATTCTGGCATATTCTGTCTGACAATATCTAAATCTGGCCATATAGGTAAACATCCCAAAACACAATACAAGTAATTACTCCAAGTGATAATAATTCGACTAACAGTACTTTGAGACACACAAAAACGTTGTGCTAAATCTTCTTCAAAAAAAACTTGTCTAATTCTACACAAAAACATAAAAAACTAATCTACAATTGGCAAAGATTCTTCTCTAAAAGGGTTACAAACAATATTCTTGTTTCTCTGAACCTGTGACCACCTGATCATATTTGAAGCTGTTGGCTCAACAACATTATATACAGCACAAAAAATATCATAATTAGAAAAACCAGTGTAAAAATTTATCAAATTTGGATCTGTAGAAAATCTCTCAATTCCAAACTTCTCCACTTTCTTCTCAAGGTGCTGTACCCTTTCTTCAAGATGGGAAATATGTATCTTCACGGCCTGCAATATAGTATTACATAATGATATTTTACATGGTTTCCCTAATCCAAATTAATATCAACATTACCACAATATCACAAACAGAGACATTTTCTTGTTTTTATTTAAATTTGTACAAGCTATTGTATACAGTGTGTAATTCAATAGTATAGAGACAGTTTTTTTTTAAAATTTCACTTAAATTAAAGGTCACAGTGACCTTGAAATAGGTCGCGACACACTTCTGCCTTAGACTGCCTAAGATGCATAATTTGGCCAAGTTCGATGATTCTAAGTCTAATAGTTTTCTAGTTATGAGCCAGACAGGATTTTTCCATATTTGGCCATAGCATCTTAATTAAAGGTCAGAGCGACCTACTTTCAATGTGCGACACACCTTCTACCCAAGATTTATCAGCTGACAATGTTTGATAATTCTAGGCTTAATAGTATTAAAGTTATGAGCCGGACACGAAAAAGCTAACAGAAGGACGGACGGACATGAACGCCATAACATTATACGTCCCGTCTTTAGACGGGCGTATAAAAACAATATGCCCCCAAGATCAAAGACAAAATTTATGCCTAACTACATGATCTGTGTATTATCTCAAGATCTTCTTCAAGAGATGGTGCTTGACGACAATAGTCATGCTCTTCCGATGGCATATCTGTTGGTGTGTCGATGGCACATGATGCAGCTGATGACAATTGTTGGTGTGTGTCTGATGAGGTTGATGATGATGTTTTCTGCTTTTTTATTACTGATATTTCTTCTCTGTAAAGATCAGTATGTATCATAATACAATGTGTAGCAATGTGTTAATCTGATATAATAGAACTTTGAAAACTAAGCCTATCTTATTGAGACTAAAAACTTGCATGCACATTCCAAAACCTTTATGAACCATAAACCACTTTTGATCATAAAATTGCAATTAAATACAATACTTTTATTAGTCAGTGGTTGTATAAAAGCTTCACTACATAAAACAAGAGATGTTTGTGAAACACTTATGCCCCACCCAACTAATACGAATTTGTCCAAGTCCAAGGGGATAACACTGTCAAAAATTGCTCGATTGTAGCCAAAACAAAACTTGACCTAGATATTCTTATGATAAATCTGTATACTAATTTCACTTCAGTATGTGCAACCTCTGCAAAGAAAATGAAAGGAAACTGTTGGTGGACCAACCAACCGACCGACAGACAGCAGCACGGCAATATGCCCTCCCTTCTTCAAAGGGTGGCATAAAAATGACAAAAAAAAAAAAGTTTAAAGGCAGACACAGCCTTGCATGTAGACATAATTTTTATGACATACTTCTCACAAACATTTACACATCCAGATAAGATTTTTTAACTACTGTACAGGCCTTTCAAAATGTGCCGGTACCCGGTATTTTTACCCAGCTGAAATTACGAATGTACCGGCCAAAATATTTGTTGGAGAAAAATTTGATAACATATTTAGTTAAAATTGCTTCCACAATGTACCTCCTATTTTTGAAAAAGCATCGCTTGTTTCTAATCTTTTTGAAAGCCCTGGGTGTAACAGTCCAGTGATGTGACAGATTGGTTGTACAGAGTTATTGAACCTGAATATTATTGACATTTGTAAGAAAGTTGAGATGAACTTGTATATGTGTATATTTACTTCACATTGCAGGAATATGTGTAATTTATCCTTTGCATGTAGTTGATAGGTGATTATTGATGAGTGATTTATATATAGTTTGTGTTCTGAGTCACGTATAGGAATCAGCTGGTCATAGCTGTAGCAAGTTGTAGTATTTTGGCTTACTTAATACTCCAGGGACTTTTAATTGGTCTTCTGTAGTAGATAAACTATAGCTTTGTAGATGAAGTCATATTTTCCTGAAGTTTAACTTGTTTTCAGTTGATTTTTCGGTGGTTATTGTCTTGTTGTAAACTGACAGGAATTCATTGTTTACAAACTTGGTCGATGTAATTGCGGAAGGTCGAGCCCGATCGTAAATGTTATGATAGTTTGAGGATTTTTGGAGTTAATCGTGTTACTCCTTGTATAAAATAGATAATGATTTACTTATTTCGATTAAGGAATGTATTTGGTGATTACTTTGATTCAGAATAGTCGACTTGTATGTAATTGTTAGATTTTTCTATAGACTTTGCCTCTTATGGGAGATGTCACGAGAAATTCTCCAACATTTTCCGACGTTTCCAACATTTTCCAACTTTTACGTCATGTTTTTGTATAAAAAGGAGATATTCAAGAAATTTTTGCTCTTCTGCAAGAATCTTTTGTTTAGAGAAGCCGTGTTTTAGGGGTAAGGATTTAGAAGTTAGCATGGGTTGGGCGTTTTGAATTTAGACTTAAGAATGACTTTTTAATTTTATTTGAAGAAGAGCCAGGGTTATTTTCAGCACATGTTTGGAACTGGAACTTCTGGAATATTTGTGGAATTTTAGAGGATGTTTTGGTCAATTTTAATGACTTTTCACTGAGGAATTAGACTTTGTTGAAAGTTGCTGTTTGTTTGAATTCTTCGTAAACTGGTGATAGATGCGATAATTTATTGCAATTATTGGAAGTTGTTTTCATGGGATTGAGGTAATTCATACAGCTGAGGAAGCTAGTGTATTTCTAAATTCTGCTGTTGTTTTATAACAGAATCCAGACTTAAGAGTTTTCTGGAATTTTACCGGTGTTGAATATTGGTTAGGAAATTATGTGTAAGGGATTAAGTTTTAGTTTTGGTTTTTACTTTCATCCAGGAGGTCTGGGAGAAAGTTTGAGAGTTAAGAATTTAAACTTTGGAGTTTTACTTTTCCAACATAAGCATTGTGGGAGAAGTTGGTTACGGACAGGTAGTTGTAGTGAAATATATGGAGATAACGAACAGTATTCAAGCTCAAAAGTCCATTAAACAATACAAAATAGGAGCAGAGCAAACACGGACCTCTAAACATTAGAGGTGGGATCAGGTGCCATGGAGGAGTGAGCATCCCCTGCCGACCGGTCACACCCGCCGTGTGCTCCTTGTCATGATCGGGAAATAACGGAAAAATCCGTCGACAATTCAGTGTGTAAATAATGGTCTAACAATTAGTATGAAAAACGTCAGTCAGCATTTGACTCAATGATAAATTGTATTTGCTGACAAGGTCATTGTATCGACCATAGAACTTACGATTGATTGATTGATTGTATATTGTTTTGCGTCCCATTCGAGAATTTTTCACTCATATACGAAGCGAGCGCTCTACCGACTGAGCTACCGTGAACGGTTAGAACTACCGAAAGGATGACTTTAAACGAGACAGCTGATATTTTTGTTTCATCAACTTGTTTGTCAATAATTTACCTCGTATAAGAAATTGTTCATACGTAGAGCATGCTCTTGCGTATCGAATCAACTGAGAGATATATACCCCGTATGCAGGTGATGAAGGTATATTGCTGAATAAGTAAGGGAAGTTGACGATTGAAAAGTTAAAGTCATCACGTTTATCATAAAGCTTGGTTGTTAAATTACCATTAACGTCTTTTTCAAGTAAAATATCCAAATATGAAACAGATGTGTCGAACTCTGTGGTATCTTTTATCTCAAGCTCATCAGGATATATCGTATCGACATAAGAATGAAAATAGCCATTGTTAATTGACAATACATCGTCGATATATCTACATGTCTAGTTGAAGGCCACAGCAAGTGTTTTCTTCTTTTCACGTACAAGATTTTGGACAAATTCTGCTTCATATGAATACAAAAAAAGGTCTGCCAACAACGGAGCGCAATCGGTACCCATGGGAATTCCAACAGATTGTTGGAAGACCTGGTCTCCAAAAACCACATAGATATTGTCAATCAGAAACTCAAGCATCTTTTTAATGTCAACTTCAGGGTACTTGTGTGTACAATCAGAATGTTTTTTAACAAAATAATTTTTCAAATGACCAATGACAAGGTAAGTATATTTACGAGTTCCATTTCTATTGAAAAAGCAGCTGTCAATGATATCAAAAAGCCTGGACTTTAATTTATCGTGGGGAATGGTTGTGTATAAAGTAGAAAAGTCGTAAGTTTTTAAGCTGTTGATTTTGGTAAAATCTTGCGACTTTAAATTTTCCAAAAGTTCCTTGGAATTTTGAAGTATCCACATCTGATTTACACCACTTTTCGAATATATTGTTGCACAGTACTCTTGAGGTTTCTCCTTCACCACTGTTAATATCTTAGTGAGGAGTAAAGAAAGAGGCTTGGTTGAACATTTACTGGAACCCGCTATGTATCTTTGTTTGTAAGGATTTTTATGAAGTTTCGGAATCCAATATTAATATGGTAATTCAAATTCATTTTGGTTGTTTGGAATATTAAAAATATTCAAAACTGACATATGATTTTGAAGAATTTCTTCCTTAGAAAACAAAGACAATGTTGTTACCTGCTTTGTCAGCAGGGACCAGTACGTACTGATCATGTAATCTATCTAATTCTTTTTTCACTTCTGGATTATTGAATACAGAAGGATAGATGGTTCTCATATTGGCCCTCAATCTTTTAATGCGTGATTTTAACATACATCTGATACATTTAATCCATTCTGACAAAGTGTCAAGGTCTTCTTTTTCATGTCTGGCCCAACGCCAGGCGTAGACCTCTACAGAATCCATAATATTTATGAAATTCCGACGCCAGTTGAAGGATCGGGGTTCCCTAAATTTAGGACCTTTTAAAATTAGTGATCTAAGGTCCTCATTATTAACTATATTAACGTCACCAGTAATAACGTGTCCAGCAGGACTATAGTTATAGGGCGAAGAAGAACATGAACACGATGGAGGATTATGTTTCAGATATTCGATGTCGAGGCCCTGTAAAGTTCTCTTGTAATTAAAAAGTTGGGAAGAAATAGTCGATGTATATTTGTAGGAAATACAAGGTGTAGTCTTTAACTTGAAATATGGTGGAATACAAGACTGGACCCTTTTGTGATTAAGAATATTACTTATATTAACCGCGTCAATTCCTTTGTTGGCATATTGAAGTTTAAGGAAAAAACGGATTGTTTTAGCTGCATTTTCTTCAGTAAAACGCGGGGGTTTAAAAAGCCTATGATTTGCAATATCCATAATCACAGATCCGAGCCTATATTCTGGTGTCGAGGAATCAAAAAATGGACTTTCCTTGACCTTTTCAAGAAGACTATTTAAAAGTTTCAAAGGGACAGAGTAAAGTTTGGTGCAAATATGATGTAGACCTAACTGTTGATTTACGTAAGGTAGTAATGAATCAAAAGAGACATCGTGTATTAAAGGTTTATTGTAAGACCGATGCACATGACTACGCTTACGTCTCTGTGTATGGTTAAAAAGTCCTATCACATTTACATTGCTACACTGTGGACTGGAAAAATTTCCAACACTATCAACATTTTCATTACATCCATAGGGAAAGGCTGTCCCTAGCTTTCTAATCCAAAATTCTTCTCGTTGTCTACGGAAAGGTGTACTCAGTGATGGACTGTTTGTGTGGTGGTAAATCTTTTCTAGAATTCTAACTTTCATTGACAAAATAGAATGATCGGGTAAATTAAAATGTTTGTATAAAAGTTGCTGACCCCCGTTATTTATCTGAAATCTATGACCTGATGTTCTTTTATTGAGTGATCCCTTAGTTTCACCAACATAAACAAGTCCACAAAGATTACATTCTATTCCGAAGACAACATTAGAAGATTTGCAGTTCAGATTTTCCCAAGTTTTGGTACAGAAGCTCTGTCCAGTAAGATTACTGGTGAAAGAAGTGTTAGTTATCAAAATGTCACAGGTTTTACAGTTTTTTGCAGAACATTTTGAAATAGAAGACATGGGATCGGAAAAGGAGTCTTCGAATATATCTCTAATAGAAACTTTACATTCTTTCATTTTTTTGTATGAACTATTGGTTTTATACCAAATCTGGGAATCTGAAGACTGTACATATGACGTATGTTTAATATCCCTGAGGATAATCCTAGGGGCACCGAATGAACTCCTCGAGTCTGTGTCCCTTATAGACTCAAAAGAGTGACGCCTTTTTATACTGGGCGACGCGTCTGCCAGTATCATTTCGTTATTCTGTGTACTCATGAATGAATAGGTACCGAACGACAAGTATCCTCGGGGACAGAGTGACTAAGACAAGAGAAAGAGTTTAGATTTGTTTTTTGTTTATTTGAGAGATAATCATTATAATAAATTGTAAAATTGTATTTTGTCTCATTTCAAATACAGAGATTTACAAGGTTTCCAACCAAGTTGGAAGTGTGGGATAGTAAAGATCAAGTTGGAAGTATATAAATAAATAAGTATCAAGTGGGATAGTAAAGACTAAGAACTGAGTAACAAGATACTGAGTACTTAGAGGATTTTGGTGACTTCATTGTGAAAGGTTTTAAAAATAGAGAAGAAAAGATGAGAGATTTCTTTTATTAATAAATTTAGTGTAACTTAGAGAGCATGGGTTAATGAAAGGATGTATAAGTTGTAGGCAGTGATGAGTGATAGAGTTGTCTGAGTAATTAAAAGGTTATTAAGTAAAGGGAGATAACTGATAGGAATCGAAAACAGTATCAATATAAGGGAGATAACTTAGTGTTGTGAAATAGAATTTAAGGGTATTGAATTTTAAACCACTGTGCCACATGAGCCCTCCTCAGCTCAGTTGAGCCGTGTAATGCAACCCCTAGCGAGTCTCGCAGACAGAAAGTAGAGAGAGAGAGAGAGAGAGAGAAAGACCTGTTACACTACCATTCATACCAATACAGATTCAACTGGGAAAATAGTGTCTAAATAAAACAATTTAGGTATTTTCTTGCAAGACTTTGATCACATATTGTGCCCCCCTCCCCAAGGGATGATTTAAACTAACCTGAAAGGATATATATCTTTAAATTTACAGGGGTACAGATTTATTTTTCTATGCATTCCTATGTAAAACTCAAATCTACACTATGTCAGGAAGCTTTCACATAAGTTTCATCTTTTCTGGCCAAGTTGTTCTTGAAAAGATTTTTAAAGGATCCCATACAATTTTTACTATTTCTTAATTAGTTCCCCTTGGAAGAGGATTTGAACTAACTTGATTTCCCGTCACCCAAGGATTATTCTATGTAAGTTTAGTTGAAACTATCTCGATGGTTCTAAAGGAGAGGAACAAAATGTGAAATATTTTTTACAATGATGACAACAACACCGACAACAGATAACGGACAAATTTTGATCAGAAAATCTCACTTGAGTCTTCCGCTCAGTCAACCTATAATCAGGATTTAATTTTAAAAAAATTCCTATATTCTCATCCAATTATTTTTTAATTGAGGCAGGCGGGAGGATTTTATTTTACATATTTTAATCTTTCCATTATACAGTTTTTAGTTGACCTGATCAATCGACGCAGATTTATCTTTTATGTCCAAATAAAAGTCATAGTTAGAGGTCAATTTAAACATGTATATCTCTAACTACACATCATCACCAGTCTTTCATAACCAATGATCCTTGTTAAATACATATACATATTACAGCAATAACCATTTTGTAAGCTGTGAAAATCACACCAACATTCACGGGATATAAAACAAAAGTTGAATAGTAAGTTGAATACTGATCCTGATCAGAAAGAGATAAAAAATAGAGACGGGGTAAAAAAAATTGGGGAAGGAGGATGAAAATATAGGATTTTTTTTTATTAAGGCCTTATACAGGTATGGTGTGCATTATTTAAGCTGTATTTATTAATCAACAAATTTTATTATAAGTAGCGAATTGTCCATTTTTCATATTCATCATGTTGTAACATGACTAGTTGTACAAACACATTTACATGATGTGCTTATGCATGTCACTCAATTTGTGAGCACAGCTTTCCATGTCGCGACATGAAGGACATCAAAATTTACAACTTGATGCTTAAATGATACAAATGCAGCATTGTTTATCATAAGCAAATTAAATAATACTGCAAATTGTATCATGGCTAACAAATCTTACTGAGGAGGTCCTTCTCTCTTCTTGGGTGGTTTACGGCTTGGTACACTCTTGGTCCAGGGAAATAAGCTGGGTATTGTGCCTCTCTTCAATTTTCTCAGTCCTAAGAGATGTACATGAATGTTAATTTTAACATTATTATAGATTTTATCATCTATTTCCAAATCAAAATATAACATGCGTGTTGTACTATATTCCAAATTTCAATTATTGAACTGTTAAATAGTAATGTGACCTTGATTTCTTGGAAAGACTATATTTAGAATTGAACAATAATTTCTCGTAAATTAAAATTATCAATGCTAAAGTACTAACTTTGCTATATTAAAATTCAAGCTGAAAAGATTAAACAATGGTAAAACCAGAAGAATTCAAACTTTGAAGCTGCTTGTAGCCTTGTACCTGTCAATGTTTTCACAATATCATCTTCCTTAAAATGCGTTGAACACACAAATGTGGACTTGGATATCTGAAAAATATCATTCAAGTTGTAGAACACCTAGCCTATTTGTTACATTAAAAGTTTAAATCTATTAGCAGATAGTGTAATCGTTTCAATCGAATAACACTTCAAGAAATAAATTATGCATGTATTAAAAATTATATTATCATAAACTTCTTCTGTTAAAATGTCTCCTATATACATGTATGTATATAAAGTTAAAAGGGTAAAATAACTATATTTTATAGAATAGGTGCACAAGGCTTTATTAGGGCATTGGCCGAATATACTGCTTTGGATTATTTATAGGTTACCTTCATTAGGTCAATGCAAAGGGTAGTTGCAGGATGCGATAAAAAAATCGAGTTGGTGCATAGAACAAGGATATATTGTATATAAACAAATTTTTCTTATGCACAATATGATAATAAGTAGTCCACAGTTAAAACTAAAAGGAACTGGACATCTGATTACAAGTGTGTATTGTGTATTTTCAAACGAGAATACTGATTGTGAGAATAATTTATGGCTGGCATTTTATATTGTTTTGTTGATATCCATATGGCCTATTAATTGTAATTAATTCTATTAAATATTAAAAATGCAGCATTATAAAGTATATATGATTTAATACTGATAGTACAGGCTGCATATAATCCCATTTGCATGGTATGAAGAGAGTTGGTTTTCTGTGTGAAAATAAGCTGTTGGTTGGAGTGGGGCTTCGTTTTTCACGTTCATATCTATCATTCAAAAACATTTTTCACGACTTAGAAAATTTATTAAAAGTTGTTATATCGAAATGTAATAATCTAACTTAATACCATATAGAGATTTAAACAGTTAAAGAAAGTGCGAGATGATACGAAACCTCTCTTGCACTGAAAGCAAAATGGACGTAAACAACACTGGTTATGCGGTATCTATCGCCTCACTGTGATAAATTAAAAAGGTCCTGTATTACAAAACTCAATGAAGTTAAAGGAAAATATAGTCAAATTATAAATCTGTAATTTTTTTTTAGATGTTTCAGTGAGGGAATTTTTTATATCCACAAAACCGATAAACTCTGTGTAAGGCACGTGAAAAACTTACATGGAAGTCGGGGCCTTCGTCTCGCCGTATCTTAATAATCCACTCTTTCCGTAGAGATGGATCCTTTGGAAAAAAGTGGAAGGATGTTGCTGTACCCCGACGACTATCCTCGTTACAAAGCGGCACACAGCAATAAGCCGCAGAGCTCGATTTTGCAGGACCGTCCATGTTCAGCGTCTGCTCGCACATGTGCTTTTGTCAGGTCAGCCTCGTTATCGAAATGAACTTCAGCGCGTGCGTGAATAGAGTCTATTGTGCATAAATTTTGATGCGTTTTTTTCCCCTTGGGTTTGTTTTACAGTATCTTTAACTCTTTAAAAAATAGCAAACCCATTTCCATTACCCTTTTCAGTGAATTCTCACAAGAATGCATGAATTCCTTAGCTTAACAACATTACATGAGCACAAGGACAATATATATAAATGAATAACTTCGAATTATGAAACTATATCTTTTGTTTATTAGATGACAAACATTTCTAAAGAACCAGCCAATTTGTTTAACATTATGATCCCATTTTCACTCTACCCTTATGATATTTAAATTACTGAACGGCATTCTAGTCCTATTCTAGTCCTATTTCTCCCTTTCATTTCTTCTTCTGTGCACAGGTTGTACGGATATTTAAATGCCTTTATTTAAAGCAGAGTAAATTACATTCTACATGGATACACATTGCAAATGGCTGACACTACGTTTTGTGAAAGAGATTCATTTACGAGATCACAGAAAAGGTAATAAGCTTAGTTATTTTCCTCTTTAATATAAAGTGTGGTGTGCTTTGTAAGCCATACCCATTTATAAGTGCCTTAGATACAGTCTGATTATAAATATTATCTAGAATTTTGATCAGCAATAATGAACCAAGTACCGGACACAGCCCAGCACATTATTGAGTGTGGAACGGAATCCTGTAGGAAATTCTCTGAGTTTTACTGCAATACCTGTCACCAGCCAATGTGTGACCAATGCAAACAGCGCCATCTAGAACAGAATAAAGGACATGAGATTGTACGCTATCAAGCAAGGAAAAGAAAACTTCCTTCAGAGAAATGCAGGATCCATCCCTCACAAGATATAGACAACTACTGTAAGGTTTGCCAGGATCCCCTTTGTTCAACATGCTTTCACCAACACCACAGTGATCATGTAAACCGTGACCTTGAGACCATCTACAATGACATTCTTCAGCAATGTCAGAAGGAAATTAATGATATTTGGAAAACAGTCATACCTAAAACTAAACATAATATTGAATCAAATGGAGAAAAGAGAGAAAATGTCAAGAAAGAAATTGCAAAGACAAGAATTTCCATGAAGAAGAGAGCAGATGAACTGAAGAAAGCTGTTGACAGTATACTAACTTATAATAATAAAATTCTGGATGATATAGAGAACTCTGTCCTTAATGATATGGAGGAAGAACAGCGGGAAACAGAGGACTACATAAATTACCTGGAAGAAATGATTTCAAATTTTGAGAGTAAAATGTCATCAATAAAACCCACTGAACTCATGAAATTCCATTTAGATATTTCATTAGCTACCATGAAGATGCCTAACGAAATAAAACCCAAACTGCCAATTTTCACACTAGGTGCACTAAATAAAAAAGAAATAGCCAAACAGTTTGGTGAAATTGAACTAGATTCCTCTGAAACTTTTAAGCTTTCTTCTGTCATAAAAGTAAATCAATTAACTTTCCCAGGACATACATTTTATCATTTGTCTCTCTTGCCTCCGAAAAAATTTTGGGCGAATGATCGCTTTGGGAATCTCATTCTGTATGACATGGAAGGACACATATTATCAAAGAAAATATTAACCAGTATTTGGAATTCCCAGGGTATCAACACAGTCACAGCAGAGGGAGAACTTCTTTATACAGATAACAGCAAAAAAACTGTTAACAGAGTAACTAGTGACATGTCCATAAACAATCTAATCGAAACAGGGAATTGGAAACCTGGAGCCATCTTTTCCTCTCCTATCAATGGACACATATTGGTTGGGATGGAAAGAATTTCAGAAAATAAAATTAGCAGATACACCAGAGAAGGAAGGAAGTTACAGGATATACAGTGGGATGACAAAGGACAAACTCTCTACCAAAGTATATTCTGCATCACAGAGAACATTAATGGTGATATCGGTACATCAGATAAGAGGGCCAAAAAGGTGAAGGTGGTGACCAAATCAGGAAAATACAGGTTCTCTTATTCTGGTCATCACTCTCAGTTACAATTTTGCCCATATGGAGTCTGTACAAATGTTCATGGACACATTTTGGTGTGTAATGGCTATAATTCACATAATGAGAATAGCTCTAGTGTCCACCTGCTTGACATTAATGGTAGGTTTCTGTCTTTCCTACTCACATCAAAACACTGTCCTCCATATACCTGTGCTCTCTGTGTTGATGATCAACACAATCTCTTGGTTGGGAGAAGTGGAAGTTCCACTGTCTCTGTGTACAAGTATTTGCAGTACATGGAAAAATAATATTTTATGTCAATTATATATTTTATATCAATTAATTGATATAAGGACAGGGCCATTTTATGCATAAAGTGAACCTAGCTCTTTAATTACATATTCCTGTATGAGGGTTGTCCCAAATTCCATAGACTGAGCTCCAAGCTATGGCACTGAGTTACTTCAAAACTACTGATCGTTTTATCACGCAGTACAGTTAAGGTGACAAACGGAAATATCGGCGAATTTTTCAGATAAAAAATACATTCCTTACAAGGATGGACGATTCTTTTTTTGGACTTTTCTGATATCGGACAAATATAATGTGGTTCAAATGTACATGTTCTGGACAATTAGATTTTTTATATTTAGACTTGTCACGTGATGTGGGAGTCACGTGATTTTAGCAAATATACCTGCAGTATTGAGGTCATTCTACAAATTCCAATATTGCAAGTGCACTACCAAATTAAACTCCAAGATTAATTTTTGGTTCTTTTCAGCACTCTGTATAGTTATTGGAAAGTGCAGCGAACCTATATAGATTCTACTATTTAATTGCTTAAATTAAATATGTTAGACCGCATGTTAAATAGTTCGCTGTCCATCTACATTAAATATAGATATAATTAATTCATTTGCAGGATTTCATTAGGTTCATTACATTTACGGCCTCTTATATATGTTCAGAAAATATCTTATTTGACTACAAGAAACATTTTCATTGTATATTATGTAACTTGATCAGCCTCTCATTGTATACCAAATGTGTCACCTTTTACGATATGACGTCACATTGACAAGTACATTGCGATCAGAGAATGGTTTTT
This sequence comes from Saccostrea echinata, assembly GCF_033153115.1. Lineage (NCBI taxonomy): Eukaryota > Metazoa > Mollusca > Bivalvia > Ostreida > Ostreidae > Saccostrea > Saccostrea echinata. The sequence goes on along the minus strand of NW_026889756.1, from coordinate 2,662,609 downwards.
ATCTTGATATATAGGATTTAACTAAACACAAAACTGCATGTAATAGTAAGTTTTGATATAGTCTAGAGCTAGCAAATTGTTTAAAATGGCAAATATTTTATTTTATAGTAATTTGAAGACCTGATATTTTTGTGTGACGTCATATTAAACTTTTCCTGTACAAATAAGGCCCTGCCTCCTTATTGCAGCCTTAACTTTGCTGCGCAATACTGTTGTTTTTATTCTCCTCATCACCTTTTAGATCAACAACTGAAAATATTTTATCGTCTTTTTAGACTTTTGGTACATGAGACCTGGTGACTTTATGAATGATATTTTCCATTGAATAGAAAGAAGACGACGCGACACAAGAAATATTTAATCTAAGCTATTTAAATTGTTGTGAAAATAAATCACTTAACTGTGTAAACAAATATATGTAGGCAACAATTGATTGATATTTGTACAGTAAAACACGCTTATCCAGTGCCAGAGAATGATCGTATTGCTTCACTATTATCCCAGACAGCACGACTACGTTTAGCCAACGTTGGTTAATGGTTGTATTGTTGACCGATAGTTGGCGTTGGGTAGACAATGCTGGGCCAAATTCGGACCAATGTTACCTTGAGAATCGTCTCTTTAGTATCCAACCATGTTGGGATTCTTACGTTTGCCCAAAGTTTGTCCAAAATCAAACAATTCCGTTTTGCTATATTTTCTAAGGATGTTGGGAGCTCAATGTTGGCCCATTGTTGGCCCAACATTTGTAATGCACCCTTAACGAAGTTGATAATTTAATCTGGTAACAGTATGTTGGCCCAACATTGGAGCATTTTAATCCTGAGTGTTTTTAAAATTTTCTTTTAGTTAGAGTGAAAACATTGATCCAACATCGGCAATGTTGGACCAATGTGCAGGACAATGTGCATGAGTTGGGAGCATTACGTTTGCCTAGTGTTGGCCTAGTGTTTTTTATACCCTAGGCCTAATTGAAAATATCATTTAAGCTGGTAATATTACGCTGGTCCAACATTGCTCCTATCTTAGGGCAAGTTTTCTATTCTAAGTCGGGATAAGTACATTGGCCCGACAGTTGTATTGTAACTTTTTATTATACTGAATTTAAGGAGATTTAGATTCTGAGATAAGAACACATCTTTGTCCATGCAACTAGGTAAGCTTCCTCCATAGCAAAGAGAGTGGCCAGTTTATCGATTACAATTATATTGATGTTAGCTTTCTTGTATTTGTATCAACTTATCATTTTTTTCCTTTACTCTTTACTCTTTAAAGCGCCTGTTTATTAATTCTAAAATCTTAGTTAAGCTTAACAGCTTAGTCTAATTGTAAGACTTGTTTCATTGGTATAGAATTAACAACAAATGTTTTAATGAAAAACGTTTGTTAGTTTGTTTGTTGTTGAACGTCCCTCTCCAGAATTTTTCATTCATATGGAGTCACCACCACTTCCCAGTGGAGGCCTATACTCGGCACTTAGGGCTATTGAGCAGTGAAGGGTCTTTTTCGTGCCGAGACCTACTTCGACACGGGACCTCGGTTTATACTGTTTCATCCGAAGGGCCGATCTCCAAATCCTGCAGTGGATTCGAACCCGGATCAGCTTCTTTCTCTGCAACTCTAAATCAGCCTCTTTAACCACTGTCCGACGCGGGCTAAAAAGGAGACATCTTTTTTTTTTTTTTTTTTTTTTTTTTTTTTTTTTTTTTTTACATCAGTTTAATAAATAAATGACTGAATAATTCTACATTTGTTTAATACAGTAACTAAATGTTTTCAGGGGCAGTTTGTTAATGACGCTTAAATCAAGATAACCAATCCAGTTTTATAATTACATTCATACAAAAGTTCGAAGAGTCGCTAAATAGTCGCAGCAATTAAAACACCAAAAATGTGTGTTGAGCTGTTGAGTTCAATTAGTCACAGATGGCTGATAAACACAGAAATCCAGAGCAAGTAGAGGAGGATTGTGCTTTATAAAAACGGTGGTGCATACAACAGCTACGTCCGAAAAGAGGTGTATGTATATTATTATTACATTTTTAAACTAGCTTCCTCTTGTATAAATTGATTCAGCTAATATGAAATTACACAGTATCTTATATCATGACGAGAAGTGAAATAGATAAGAAAAGTTCAAATCAAAAATTGAGTATGAGGTAAGGTGTTAATGGTAAGATTTTCTGTATTAAAACAGGGTTTTCATGAAAGTTATTCAGAATTTTATGATAAAATATAAGGCAAAAGGCAAAATATGGAAATATGTGGAAAAAAATGCAATCCGAACATGACTAAATAACGATGTCATCTATTATACCTTGATTATTTTATTTACTGCTTAAACAATATTTTAGTGAAGAGAGACATTTTTTATTCAGTCAGATATGACTAACTTGTAGTGAGAACAATCAGCTCCTTAATATACTATTTTGGGGATAATACAAGATTTTTGGGAACAAGGAGATGGTTCTTGAATTGAAATGAGATGATATTTGAAAAAGGACATGATGTTTGAAATTGAAATTTTCATTGCCTCATTATATTAAACGTTTTAGACTTGACGTGCTGTCGAATCCAGAATCATTCATAGAGGCAAGTGACACAGAGGAAGTGTTGGAGTATATTCGACATTTTGAATAAATTTTAAGGCAGCAGCGTAAAAGCAAAACATATATAAAACTGAATGTTACAAAATGTTATTGTTTTATGACTTAAAAACTCATTTCAATACTGAAGAACAAAAATGTACACACAACATTTACTATTATCCATTTAATCATATGTACAAGTATATAACTTTGCAGTGAAATGACATTCAGAAACAGAAATAATTAAATCATAATAACCAAAGTAGAAATGTTACATGCAAAGCAACCAAACCTTGTTACCTTGAACTTGATGGGGCCCAGATAAAGACATTCAAGAGAGGATGAAACATAAAAAAAAAAAAAAAAAAAAAAAAAAACCAAGAGGGTGGGACTGTCAAATGACATATCCCGTACAAAAATCAATCCATTTACAAAAATCAAGCAAATTTAAGTCAATGTTATTTAAAAAAAAAAAAAAAAAGGGGGGGGTATATTTCAGTCATAAAACGAGTTTTTAATACATGATAAATAAATAACTTAATTTCAAAGACATTCAGTGTCGTAATAGATTTACAATGACAAATTCTTTTTTCTTGCATTGCGTAATTTAAACTCTAGTGTAAAAGGTTTGCACATAGACTATGATGGGAATTTGAACTATAAACAATCTTATTATTAACGGAATAACAATCATCAATTAATAAGCTGCCTTTGAAAAGAAGTTTTAGATCTGTATTAACAAAATAAAGGATCAGTGCCCATCCATTATATATTGAAACGGGTAGATACTGTAAACCCCTATTCCTAGAGAAAAAACGTCTATGCTATTCATGTAAATTATTTATTGAAGATGAAAAACATTTTGTTCTATACTGTTCAAAGTATGACCAATATAGATGCAATTATACTGATATATTTAATATAAACACATATACTAGTGATAATCCCAATTTGAGTGGATGAGAGACACACCCTCAGTGCGTGGTGTATTTAAAGTCCAGCATTTCACCTGTAGATCAGTTGGTTTGGAACCTTCTCAAAGGTTCGTGCCAGCTCATTTTTTGATAAGAGGGGTGGATCCCGGTCTCCGTCTCTGTCTCGTTCAAGTTGTCCAATTGTTTCCTTCATTTACACATCCACTTTAGTGTTAATTTCCAGCTCCTTATTAGTCCCCTACCGGTGAAACCGGAGGGGACTATAGGTTTCCTCTGAGTCTGTCCGTCCGTCTGTCTGTCTGTCTGTCTCTCCGTCTCTCCGTCTGTCCCTCTGTCTTTCTGTCAGTCTGTCCCACTTGGTTTTCCGCACTTTTCATCTAAACGCTTGCAGATATCGAGCTGATTTTTGGTATGTGAGTGTATCTTGATGAGTTACAGATCAAGTTTGCATTTCGTTCCGCTTCAATGATTTTTGACGGAATTATGACCTTTTCAATTTTTCAGGGTTTTCCGCACTTTTTTTCTGAACGCTTGCAGATATTGAGCTGATTTTTAGTATGTGACTTTACCTTAATGAGTTATAGATCAAGTTGCATTTCGATCCGCTTCATTGATTTTTGACGGAATTACGGCATTTTCAATTTTTAACGGGAACCAGATTACACTTGCCGGTAGGGGACTAGTATTGCTAATGCAATACTTTCAGGATGCTTGTTTCTATTTTTGGTAAACCGGTTAGGTTAGGCAAAGTAGATTTTTCGTGCAGGGGTGGGTCACTTCTCTTCGGATTTAGCATTGGGTAGGACGGGTTCTGGATTTTTTTTTTTTTTTTTTTTTTTTTTTTTTTTTTTTTTTTTTACATCTGTTAGGTAGGCACAATTTTTTTTTTATTGAGACCCATTAGTAAGATAGGTCGTTAGTACATCAGTTTTTGTTGTAAGTATATAAATGTAAATATGTTGTGCTGCTAATAAAATATAATTGTTGCCATAATAAATACTTGTTAATTTGCAAACTTTTGATATTAAAATTCTTGGTTTGCTAAGTCAGTTACGTGACTAAAAGAAATACAACGGGTTTATTGGTAAGTAAGGACTCGAAATAAAACGCGAATTACTATTATTGATAAAGAAAATGTGTATCATTTAAGGAGTTAATTTTGAGAATAAAAGAGGCATTTTCATACGATCATTTTTGTTACACTGGTATCGTGTAATTTTCTAATTGCATAGGTACCGTGTTACGAAATCCGGTTACATTGGTGCCATGAGTGGTTCATTAAACCGACGATAAAATCAAATCCTTATACACTAGTTCATTTTAAACGTACACTATTGTAAAAGATTGTGACTCTTTAATTAATCTATAATTAATCCGTAAAAAATATGTCCGAGAGATTCGGAATAGATAATTTAGATCGAGGCCACACCCTGCAAGAATCGTGTACAAAGCGTGTGAGAAACATTTACAAAATGTTACATGTAGTCTTTCGTCTAAACCGTTCAGCATTTCGTGCAAAGCGTTTCGTGTAAACCATACATCGTTTCTTGTAAACAATGTACCGTTTTGTGTAATCCATGCAGTGTTTCTTGCAAACTGTATAGCGAGCGTGTATCGCTCGTGCAGAGTGCATGCGTGTGTGGTAGAAGCACGTTGGTATGTAATAAACATGTATAATGCTTCAGTTTTACAAGTTTCCTTTTTTATTTATTACACACAGGCACTTATTTCTGTAATAAATTTTAACCCATAGTATAATAATAACACGAGGTATCCAACTCCAAATTACATGGAGTACCCCCTCCCCCCAATTGCACTTTCAGACCAATGGGTTAAATCGACTTTTCCACTCAACGAGCAGAGATTTGACGCTGTTTACGGAGATGAAAGAAAATAAAGACAAGCATGCCATATATGGTTGTGTAGATAAATGAATGTACAAGACAGTGGTAATAAACAGTTTGTCAGTGCTTTTCCTCTGCAAGTGTCAATGAAGCGATTCTGAAGGAGGAGAGTACTCCATGTAAATCGGATGTTGGGATGTGAGTTATACACCTTTAGAACCCGAATAAATCAAGGAAACAACAAACTGAAATTTTAACAAAATTTGATAAATAAAACAAAAATAAATTTTTACAACAAAATAATTAAAAAGAAAAGAAATGAAATGTCTATCTGCAGACCGTCCTAGGAAGTGTCCTGGAAAGTAGGGTTAACTAATCACAGCACCTCTGCTTAACATTTTCAGGAATTTGGTGTTGAATTTCCTCACACGTAATTTTCCCAAATGAAACATTGAATATAAATTCACAAATAACACATAAATCACTGTTTCCTAAACTTTCACAATGCTGTTTGGATTATCTTTTGGTTTAATCAATATAATTTTCAAATAGTGGAATTCTTTTAAACACATAACTTTTTAAATGCTGGTCCCGAGCTGTCCGTCAGGGCTGCCGTATCTGACTCTCTCTCACATGTGCTGTTGTAAATGCATAACCAAGACTCTCCCTCTCGCCCTGGACTGGCTATTGTATCAATGGAATTTAAGTACCCCGCCCAAGACCTGTGTCATTTAAGAAACGGGACGAAAGCCCGAGGAAATAGGACCCTGGGGAAAAATAGTAAAAAAAAAAAAAAAAAAAAAAAAAAAAAAAAAAAAAAAACCACCATACTAAATATATACATTCTAACTATATAAACATATTTTACAAATTTCATTTTCATTCTCGTAAATACCTGATGTACTTTGGAGCACCCGCCTCGGCTACTTCAGAACAAGCCAAACAGGTCTAATCGTGGCTGTAACTTCCCGGGTACTACCCGAACACGAGCTCTCAGGTAGATAAAATTGCTAACCGAGGGGCTCCCCACAGGATAAAGACCAGTATCTATTATCACACGATAGGGGTATCTTAAGGGCAAAATTTAGTTTGTTACTTCGGAGTTGGATACCTTGTGTTATTATCTTACTATGGCTTAAAAAAAAATTAACGAAACAAGTACCTGACAGGTGTTATTTCATTAGGAAAGTGATAAACATCCATATATCTGTAATGGTTAAGGGGCATTTAGATAAACGCACTGAAGACTTCGAATAATGGAATGACCTGACTACCCTTGGCATAGACTAGCCCAAGGTTATATAAAGAGAAGCTTTGTGGAAGTCAGGCATTCGGAAGGTGACGGCTGAATCTGACGACTGAGCTGAGAAAATTGGCTGAGAAGATAAAGAAGTAAAGAAGGTTAGGGTAAGAACAGAATAAGCACCAGTGGTAGGTAACCATAGGGAAATGATGTTAAGTTCTGCGCGTAGTAAATCTGAAGAAGATTGAGACACCCAGTTCTTTCCTATCAATAGGAACCTAGGGGGAGAAACACGGTGCAAGAATCATACCTATTATAGTCCCCGTCTCTAGATAAGAGAAAATTGTTTTTAATACTGTGTGATTTACCTTCAGACAGAGCGGTCTTATTAATCATTGCAATCATTAACTCAGATAGAGTAAGAGGAAAACAAGTTATATATCCCTTTTAAGAACCCAGTCATACACGTTACATATCAATCAAGCCATTTCGCAATGAATAGCTCCAAATGTAATAATCAAGTTGACCAAAAATGCCGTAGATTATGATGCAATTATCAATTTTATGATCTTGTCAAGAATTAGACTATTGATCTTGATCTATCCACTGTTTTTACGACTCCCTGATAATACTAAATATTTTCTATTTATCCCTACATGTAGTCAATAGAGAAGAAGCTTCTACAGCTTGCTTTTTAAAAATCGGTAAGTGATTCACCCATGAGAAAGACATTAAAGGTCTTTAAATCCCCAAAATAGAGTATAGGTAATGGAAGTGTTAATTCAAATCATACACTAGTTTTTCCGTTGTATAAATAGGCAGTTCAGCTTACAGACTGAAATTTATCTCAGATAGGTGCATAAAAAACACCAAGCGTATATTTAAATCAATTTTATTGTGGCGAAAATAAGCACGGCTGTATATCCAGAGACAAAATTATCAAAAGCTATTGGTGTCTCTGGCAACACATCAAAGCAAAGATTACATCATTAAATATTTAAACTCAGGTTCACAAACACCATCTCACAAACAGTAAAAGCCTTGAATTGGGAGGAGCAGAGGTCGAACACCTATCTATATATATCTAAATCCAAAGTTTACTTTTATGAGTTACATCACTGCATATAAGGATATTTACTTAGTGCCGCTCGTTTACACCACAAGTTCCCCATCACAAATTTTGTGGTATGGAACTCCACCACCATATGGGTAACAGTGGCAGAAATAGCTATGTTCAAGCCTATACCTATCATAATCGACATAATGATTCCCTGTAGAAAATATTGGAACCTAACCAACCAATTATGCATCAAGTTGATGTAATGACCCTTAAATGATAATAAGAAATGTCTCTAGGATTATTTTATTTAGAAAGGCTGCATAATAATGGTATACATTATACATGTTTTAACAGGCATGTGAAAATATTTATTGGCTTTTAAATTTTTATTGCACATTCCTCCAGTTAGGAGAGTATTTGGTTGTACAATCCTAATATTTGTAAGAAAAAATAAAAATTAACTGTTTGCAGAAGTGGACACACAACTAGGTTCTACTGAGTATGTTCACGCAAGTCACCTTCAAGAAACCTACTTCCTAACCCCCTCCTTTTTTCTTTTAAACTTAATATTAATAAATATGTAAACAAAAGGAAAAAATGGTAATAAATTGTCACTTACACTAATTTTATTCATGTCTTTTCTCTATGTACATGCATAATCCCATATGACATGAAAATGTGATAACTGAATGGTATAAAATTCATGTAATATGGGCATATGAAAAGCAGTTTGTGACAAGTAGATCATACACACATATATATCTATACATGCAGAAAACATATGAAGATACACGAAATAAATGAACAATAACCAAATAACCTATTTTAAACATTTTTTATATCTCAATTAGAAGAAAACTACAGCAGAATTAATTACTGGAATTATTATTCCCCATTTATTGGTATATATTCAATTTCTCTAGTGAGAATAGTGGAGAAAACGAAGAGTGATCAATCTCAGATGAATCTATAAGAATACAAATGTGAACAGGGCATAAAACAAGGACCCCTTGAATTTCTGTGGGTAGGATCAAGTGCCTGGGTATCGCGAGTTCGAATCCCACTGTGGGACGTGGATACTGGTCCTTCGAATGAGACCGCTTAAACGGAGGTCCCGTGTCGCAGTAGGTGCTGGCAGGAAAAAGATCCCTCACTGCTCAATGACCCGAATATAGGTCAAAATTTGCAGCTCTCCACAGGCAAGTGGTAGCATCTCCATATGAGTAAAAAATTCTGGATAGGGACATTAAACAACAAACAAACAAACATGTGCCTAAGAGAAAGTATCCCCTACTGACTGCTTAAACCTGACTCAAGTCCTCTGTATTGATCACGTAGATGGAACATTCTGTATTCAAATTCTATATAAAAACAAGGTCCTAATAATTGGTATGAAACACGTCAGCCAAAATATGACCCAGTGATAGGTTATATTTGCTAACAAGGTCATTATAACAACAATAGAATTTACGAAATACTAACTTTAAAGGAGGTTTAACCTTGTTTAACAAACTTAATTACGATACTGGTTTAAGCTATTACTGATAAAGCAACCATGATGTTGATCATAGAACTAGAATGTCGATACGATATATCCTGGTGAGCTTGAGATAAAAGATACCACAGAGTCTGACACATCTTTTTCATATTTGGATATTTTACTTGAAAAAGACGTTAATGGTAATCTAACAACCAAGCTTTATGATAAACGTGATGACTTTAACTTTTCAATCGTCAGCTTCCCTTACTTATACAGCAATATACCTTCATCACCTACATACGGGGTATATACCTCTCAGTTGATTCGGTACGCAAGAGCATGCTCTACGTATGTACAATTTCTAAAACGAGGTAAATTATTGACAAACAAGTTGATGAAACAAGAATATCAGCTGTCTCGTTTAAAGTCATCATTTCGTAAGTTCTATGGTCGATACAATGACCTTGTCAGCAAATACAATTTATCATTGAGTCAAATGCTCTCTGACGTTTTTCATACTAATTGTTAGGCCATTATTTACACACTGAATTGTCGACGGATTTTTCCGTTATTTCCCTGACAATGACAAGAAGCACGCGGCGGGTGTGACCGGTCGGCAGGGGATGCTCACTCCTCCATGGCACCTGATCCCACCTCTTATGTTCGGAGGTCCGTGTTTGCTCTATTTCTATTTTGTATTGTTTAATGGACTTTTGAGCTTGAATGCTGTTCGTTATCTCCATATCTTTCATTTAAATACACAATGCAATGCTAGCTAGGACACCCTACAACTAATAATCGGAGTTTGGGGAATATGGCACACTTGCAACAAGTAAATGATGCTCAAAATAAAATGCTCATGAAGATAGTTATTTTTGTACGAGAAGTATGTCAGATCAATGACCTGTTGGAGCCACAAATACCATTTACAGAATAAATACTAGATTCTTGTAGTATATGAAATTAAAAGTTGGAAATTTTTGTACGAAGCATATCATGTTTATCGTTTATTTTTGACTGTCACTAAATACTAATCAGTTGAAAAGCTACACATCATATTTTGATTTTATAATGTATTTGTAAAACTTTAATTTAAACAATAATTATTCAGCATACTGAATATATTGGGCAACAAGCTTAATGCCTATAAATACTCTCTCTATACAATAGGTCAAGGTTACAAATACAATAAACTGAGTGCCTATTCATATTACACACACACACATTTACACACCTTTAATATATACTTATGAAAAATAATAAGAGTGTGTAAAAGAATGCAGATCAAGTAATTTCGTAGTGTGTGTAGAATGCATAGTGTAGAGTATGCAATGAATTATTATACACCTACAATTATGTAGCTAGGTCATGATCAATAGGCTAATTGTGACATGTAATCATGCAGTGTGTAGAATGCTTAGTGTAGAGTATGCAATGAATTATTATACACCTACAATTATGTAGCTAGGTCATGATCAATAGGCTAATTGTGACATGTAATCATGAAGTGTGTAGAATGCTTAGTGTATGCAAATTAAGGGCTGTAATGAAATATTTACTAATCAAATATAACAAGGGCAATTGGCGGAAAACAACGAGCATGCCCCAACACAAATATACAACATTAAGCTACACATACAACCATTTAGCTGATCTTGTGCAATATGCCAATTTTTACACTTAATAATGCAATGTATAGAATGCCTAATGTATGTAAATTAAGGGCTGCTATGAAATATTTACAAATCAAAAACAACAAGAACAAATGGCCGTCAACAACAAGCATGCCCCAACACAAATACACATACAATTTTATTTTTTTTTTTTACAGTTGAAGGGCTGTAATGAATTTCTTTACATGTTATGCAGTATGTAAAATTCTTAGTGGATGTAAATTGAAATGATCTCTCTCTCTCTCTCTCTCTCTCTCTCTCTCTCTCTCTCTCTCTCTATATATATATATATATATATATATATATATAACATGTAGTCACAAAGTTCGTGTAAAATGTTAGTGCATGTAAGGGGCTGTACTGAATAATTGCAAATCTATTTACAACATTGACAATGGGCTGTCAAAACAAGCATGCCCCAACACATATTCATGTACAACATTCAACATTAATAAGCTACACATACAACCATGTAGCTACAAGTTCATGATCAATTTGAACATGTAGGTGTTAAATGCTCTGTGTGAGTAGTTCTGTTATGAATTTTATGAAAATATAAAAAAAGAATATGGGATGATCTGCAATTTTTATTTCTTTTTGATTGAATGTATGTAAAATGATGTTAGTGTGTAAAGTCTATTATGAATCAATTGAAAATCATAGAAAATTTGTGCAATGGGCTCCCAACAAATAGCATACCCCAAGACATGATGAATGTACACGTTGATAAACAATATTAAACATTATTGCTTCATAAAACAATCAGCTAGCTAAAGCCATGTTGTCATGAGTTAATATTGTGTCTGTTTTGTTTATACTGTCTAGCACAACAAAGTTGCAATTATAGCATACATGGAGCCTAAACTTGTCAGACACTACCTATAAATTTATATTGGAAGGTTAAACGATTATAAAGCAGAAAACAAGAACTGTAAATACAACATGTTAGGCAAGACCTTACACCTGGGCATATCATCTAAATGGATTAAATGTATCAGATGTATGTTAAAATCGCGCATTAAAAGATTGAGGGGCAATACGAGTACGATATATCCCTCTGTATTCAATAATCCAGAAGTGAAAAAGAATTTGAGATTACATGATCAGTACGTACTGGTCCCTGCTGAAAAAGCAGGTAACAACATTGTCTTTGTTTGTAAGGCTCAATATATCAAATGTATTTTAGAGGAACTTGGATTTAATTCTGCAAGTGGTAATCCAACTTATACTCATAGTTCCTTTCTAAGGAAGAAATTCTTCAAAATCATATGTCAGTTCTGAATATTTTTAATATTCCAAACAACCAGAATGAATTTGAATTACCATATCTATATTGGAGTCCGAAACTTCATAAAAATCCTTACAAACAAAGATACATAGCGGGTTCCAGTAAATGTTCAACTAAGCCTCTTTCTTTACTCCTCACTAAGATATTAGCAATAGTTAAAGAGAAGCTTCAAGAGTATTGTGCAACAATATATTCGAGAAGTGGTGTATATCATATGTGGATACTTAAAAATTCCAAGGAACTTTTGGAAAATTTGAAATCACAAAATTTTACCAAAATCAACAGCTTAAAATTTTCGACTGGTCAACTTTATACACAACTATTCCCCACGATAAATTCCAGGCTTTTTGATATCATTGACAGCTGCTTTGTCAACAAAAATGGAACTCGTAAATTTACTTACCTTGTCATTGGTTCATTTGCAAAATTATTTTGTTAAAAAACATTCTGATTGTACACACAAGTACCCTGAAGTTGACATTAAAAAGATGCTTGAGTTTCTGATTGACAGTATCTATGTGGTTTTTGGAGACCAGGTCTTCCAACAATCTATTGGAATTCCCATGGGTACCAATTGCGCCCCGTTATTAGCAGACCTTTTTTTGTATTCATTTGAAGCAGAATTTGTCCAAAATCTTATACGTGAAAAGAAGAAAAAAAACTTTCTCTGGCCTTCAACTCGACCTCTAGATATATATCGACGACGTATTGTCAATTATCAATGGTTATTTCAATTCTAATGTCGATACGATATATCCCGGTGAGCTTGAGATAAACGATACCACAGAGTCTGACACATCTGTTTCATATTTGGATATTTTACTTGAAAAAGACGTTAATGGTAATCTAACAACCAAGGTTTATGATAAACGTGATGACTTTAACTTTTCAATCATCAAATTCCCTTACTTATGCAGTAATATACCTTCATCACTTGCATATGGGGTTTATATCTCTCAGTTGATTCGATACGCAAGAACATGCTCTACGTATGTACAATTTCTAAAACGAGGTAAAATATTGACAAACAAGTTGATGAAACAAGAATATCAGCGCTAGCAGTCTCGTTTAAAGTCATCATTTCATAAGTTCTGTGGTCGATACAATGACATTGTCAGCAAATACAATTTATCATTGAGTCAAATGCTGACTGACGTTTTTCATACTAATTGTTAGGCCATTATTTACACACTGAATTTCGACGGATTTTTCCGTTATTTCCCGATCATGACAAGGAGCACACGGCGGGTGTGACCGATGGCAGGGGATGCTCACTCCTTCATGGCACCTGATCCCACCTCTGATGTTTTGGAGGTCCGTGTTTGCTCTGCTTTTTTTTTTGTATTGTATAATGGACTTTTGAGCTTGAATACTGTTCGTTATCTCCATATATTTCAATCTAATGAATATTTTTTTTTTTCATGATTACAGCAGGCCTTTTAAAAACTGCTGGAAGATGGAACTTATGATTGAACCACCCAAAATATTTAATACAGAAAAAATTATGTAAAATTGCTTTAACAATGTACCTTATATTTTTATTCCTAATCTGTTTGAACGCCCTGTTATGGTAATTAAATTGATAATAATGTTACATACCCGATACTTGTATTAAACACTAACAAGAGAATTCAGCTTTGTAATTTATATCTCACATCTCAGACCTATGTTCAAAACAATTTGAAATTGAATAACTTGGTTTCTGTGTGTTTATTTATTTTATTTTTAAATCAAACACCGAATAATGAACCTGCATTGTTGTTCACAAAGAAAAAGGAAAATTTTAGCTTTATTGTTTTTTTAAATTTTCATATTGTCTTCAATGCACAGAAATATCTTTTTTTTTCTTTTTAAATGGTTTTGATCCTGCTGCGCAGCTATGTTAAGGCTGTCCGAAGGCTTAATATGCACTAGATATATACTATTTTATTTTGAGCCATGTTTTGATTTTAATTTGTAATCTATGTATACATACACAGTTAAGTTGTAAAGAGAGTTGAATAAGGTATTATATAGAGCATTTTTGTGATGTCACATGACTGTGTTGATCACGTGACGGACACATAAATTTTCTTAAATGTTGCACAAAAACCGAATCGGCACAAGTGAAAAACAAAATTATTGTGAACGGCTTGTTAAATAAATGAATTAAACGTATTCTTGGGTGAATATAAAGTGCTGAATTTTATTTCCTAAGAAAATATTTCACGAGAAATTCAACTTACCCACATACAAGGGGTCATTTTCCACTCTTCATCGCAACTTATACAAAATGGGAAAAATTACATACAATCCCCCAGCAAAATTCAGTTAGATGACATATTTTTCTAGTAGATTCACACAGAATATTTTCAATTAATCTTTATGATTCACTTGTGCCAGTCTAACATATATAAGATTGATAAATTCTAACTCTGTCTAAGAACGTGTAAAGGGGGGGATTTCACAATCTTTTTTGTAATTGTTTGAATACATGGATGTTATACAAGAAAAAGGAATAACGATATTATACTGCAGATATTCACCATCATAACAGCCTTAAAACAACAATCAAGACACATAAATTAAACATCAACGTAAAAAAAATCTACATTTGATGTGAAAAAAATGCAAAAGTTTAAGTGTAAAACACTTTCCCTGCCATGTCTGCTCAAATTTGCAGTGACTTGACGTCATATGCCATTATGACGTCATATGTAGGTAGTTCAGAGAAGTTACTATCGCTGGTATACTGTGGCATTCTTCGGACAGCCTTATCCCAGCCGCATGACGTTTTTATTAAGCTCTTCCGTTTCCAACGGAAGACCTTCTACTGATTGTGACGATTAAGATTATTAAGGTCTTCCGCTCCAGGCGGAAGACCTTCTACTGATTCTGATGGTTAAGATTATTAAGGTCTTCCGCTCCAGGCGGAAGACCTTCTACTGATTCTGATGGTTAAGATTATTCTTATTATTCTTTTTTTTTCCTAGACGCCAACTTTGAGACCTCATATCTTGCTCATTTCTCAACGGATTTTGCTCAAATTTGCAGGGTTAAAAGACGTTACAAAATTCTATCAGAATGCTGTCAAACATTTCAAAAACCCACTTCCGCTTTTGGGTTATCTCCCTTTAAATGAAAATTTAGGAGGCTTCATTTCCAGACAAAGGCTCAGAAACTACTGAAACTGGAGTAGAAATTCTACCGAATTTAAATAACAGAAGCACTGAAGTTGTGCACATCGGTTTTTGTTTTTCAATTTCTGTATTCAAAATGGCGCTAGAGAGGGGTCAAAAATTAGAACGCCAAAAAGAGCGAAAATTTACACATATTTTCCTTTTTATCTTCTAAACTAAAAATATTTTGATAAAACATGTAGAATAAAAGTTGTGCACAATTTTAAGGCCTTTCATTTGAGACCACTAAAAAGGGTCTGGCCCTACAATTAGGGATCTGGGGCCCTTTAAAGTTTTTGCTTTATAACTCAAAAACGGTAAATATTTCGAAATAGCTGCCGTAATTAAAGTTGTTATTTAACATCTTATTGATCTCAAGAAAATGTTATTTTGTTTGAGTCTTGTGTTCTAAATGAGCTAGAAGCATAACACATATACAGGTAAGTGTTTTCATTCAGCAAGTAAACAAGAGCTCTTCATGCGTGTAATTAAAATAAACTTACTATAAATAATAAACCTTGCTATATTAGATGCTAATATTCTTTAGATTCAGGTTTTTGAAGTATTTTGTGCTTTATTTCCAAATTATTTACTGACAACTTTCCCTTTTATTTCGTTTGTTTTCAAATTTGGATAAACTAGTCTACTAAACAGGGAAAAAAAGATAACCTTTTCTTCTTATCATATAAAAACAAACAATAAAGTTAGAAAATAAAACAAAACTTTAAACATAGACTATTCACAGCCATTAAGTATACGCCTTTTACATTCACCTCGTGTGTTTACAATTATGTAACCCCTCCCTCGATAGCGCGTGGCAAAGGAGGTCACCGAGGATCAATCGGCGTGTGAACCAGCGACCTAAGGTCATACACAAAACAAACCATAGAATGGCCATTCCAAATACATTTTAACTAAGTGATGAGTGGATAAATATGTTGAATCTTTCAGATTATTTCATATCTTTGATTAAGTCGCTAGTACATTTCAATTTATATTTTATTCGCTCAATTACAAGAAAGTTGCATATTTATTCTTATAAACATTGCATTGTTGAGATAATTGCGCTTTGTGGAAAATTACTTTAAAATCATTTCGAATCTTTCATATGATTCCGTCTTACTGTTTAATTATCACTCGCTCGTTTTAATCAGCTAGTCTTAACTGCCTTTCACTTATTCACTTCAAATTCAATGCATTTTGAATGCCGAAAAGACCACTTTCTTTGCGTATTAAAGAAACAGTTTATTTATCTCTCTTATGTTATTATTTAACGAGTTGCTATTTCTTTCATGAACATTAAACAGGATGTATATAATTAAAAACGATAATTGTATGTAGAGGTCACATTTTTAATTGTCAGGAAAATCGAAAATAAAATTAAGTAATTTTGAGTTTGTATTATTTTCTTCCTAACTTACAATATTATTGCAAACAAAATACTAGGTCGGACGCATGTAACTTAACCGCCTCAATATTTCACTTGTATTTGAAAATTCTATCGAGCGTCGAATGAATTTTACCCGTTAAAAAGTGTACCAAAAAAAAAAAACTCCTTCCTATGCAGTTTTCTTTGGGAATCAATTGGCTTCGATAGTCTACTCCGACATGTGTTGACAAAACTCACGCAATGAGAAGCCATACATTTCAAACTTGTGACCTCTTGGTCAGTGCATGTGAAGATTACGCATGGCAATTAGTGTCTGGAAAACGAAGTATGTTTTATAAGTGATTTGACAGGTTAAGATTTGTTCTCATTCCAAATTAAATACAAACACAAACCCTTTATTTTCTTTGTTATTTTATACCGTCAGTTATATCAGATTGTTTTAAAAACGTGTTGTTTAGGAAGATTAATCTTATGCATTTGTTTTATTTCATCTAATAAATTGAATTTACCCATGACACAAATTATTGGTACATGCATGTAAGTACGCGTAAATGCGATTTAATTTGTTTATGCGGAAGAGCGCCCAAAATAAATACACTTTGAACTCTGGAATTTCCCTATTTTACTGTTTAAATCATAGGTCCACTCAGCTGACGAGTTGTTTTAATAACGGTAATAAATTATATTCAAGTCCTGGCCAGCGATCGTTACGGTTGGTGACATTGCAATTAAACAGGTCGATACTAAGGTACTAAGATACTAATGGGTGTATATATTTTCACCTAATATGTTTTCATCGAGTGTTTTCATAAGAAGTAAATTGCTGGAGGATATCATGTTCTCCCTGATCACATCGATAGCGTGTAGAAACAGCGGTATATGAACACACGCTTTTGTGTACAAAGCAAACGTGTAAACCAAAAGGATGGGAAAAAAACGACGAAATAAAAACATTTCTCTATTAACTGAAATTATTGTCTTTAGACAGATAAAAATAAATGATTATCCGCCAGAGAACTTGTGAAAATTATACCCAAATACAATGTAACGAAGGATTTTGGGTTTAATCCCGAGTACACAATTATAGCAATGATGTGTACATGTACATGCAGAATACCTCTTTTTTTATCCTTCGTCCATGTGTTCCTCCTTAACGGACAAAATTATCAGTAAATTATATTATACCGAATGAGGTTGAAAAATACCGAACTTTATTTCTTAAAATTAACAGCAATTATCCGACTTTTCTCATATCACTGTAAAAATGCCGTAAAAACTAAAACCGTCTGGTTTGACTTTGTCAACGCGTTTTAGATCGGGTTTGAGAGTTTTATTAAATGTCTGGAGTATTTCGCTTATTCTGCAAGTCCGTATAATGAAAGAAAACACTGACAGATTTAGAGGAGGTTCAGGGGCCTGCCCCCCACTGGCGGATTTAAGTGGGGCTTGGGGCGCCCCCCCCCCCACCCTAAACTTTTCAAAATATGACATGACTAATATTAATAATGCCATACTTTTTTTTTATAATTAATGGTCAATTAAAAAATGGTAATTTTATTTTATGACCAAGTATCGGTTTTCTTAAAAATCAAGTCTGAAAACCTTGCATTCCCTAGGCTATGAATATTATCTCATAATTATTCAAAGCGGAAAACGTCTCCCGATTTCGTTTGAAGGGTAGACAGCACTTGTCAATTTCCTATGATGGTGCAAAGAAAAATACTGCAATATTTAAAGGCTGGTCGAAGGTAAATAACATTCAGCAAACCTCGGCTGATTCCGTCACCTTCATCCAGATGAGGTACGAATCGGCCGAGGTGTGCCGAGTGAGGTAAATAAATGAATTTAAAATCAGAAGGTCTACGTTACAAACCTATCCACTGATTGATGTATTTATTTATCAAATGGTGTAACTATGCAGTAATTTACTTACATAGATACAAGACTTTTTTTAACGTCAGGATATAGATTAGGATGGTCACAGACGAGTGTAACTTCGACCACCTGGTTAATTTCGACTGTTCATAAATAGCTTAAAATAATTTGTTTATAACCCATTATAATGTACACACATCTATTTTATGCAGAAAGAAAATGCATTTTTCATATACAAATCAATGTTGATAATAATAGGCGAAATTTATTTCTTTACTGGAAAATTACATCCAAGAAGAAACTTTATCGCCCGAAAAATTACGGACGAGTATTTTTAAACCATTGCGGGGAATTATCAGTTTATCACCTCTAAAAATATCTTGTATATACAGAAAGACACAGTGTATATTCCTGGCGTGAAATTTATCAACTATGTTTAAATTTGCAATTTAAATTCATACCTTTTAAATTTATAGTATTTAGTTTTTACAAATAAAATGCAAATCAGCTGAACAGAAATCGGCCGAAGTTACCCTTTGCATGAATACGGCGTGAGCAGGTAACTCAATTCGACCAATGAAAATGACGCAATGCTATTTGTTACCAGAAAAAAATCATGACCACCATCCGTATAAAAAACTTAAAAAGTATTAGGATAAGTATTATTTACAAGGATACTCCGTAGAAACTAGTTCTATAACCGTGAAAAAATCATCTGTTTTGTTTACATGCGGTTTAGATGCCTGCGCATATATATATATTTGTAGCATGCCTTGACAAATCGGTAAATTAGTCTCTAGGCACCTGGTGCACTTAATGTCTTCAAATTAGGTACATTTTGAAAATTGCTTTTTTTTCTTTTTGTCAGCATTTTTTCACAATCTTTTATGTTTTACAACAGAATAATTTAAATTAATATAAATGTATTTTTTTAAATTAGAGATGACGCGAATAATTTCATTTATATTTGCACATCGATCGAAAATACCCCGTGTGCAGTTGAAGTTACCCAACACACATATCTTGTAAATCGAACACATTTATTTTATATCATGACGAATAATACATATAACACAATGTAATCTGAACAATAAAAGGTATTCCGAAGGAAAAATAATCCAGTAAATGTTGAGCGTAATACATGTAATAGGCAGTGACATACTTGAACAAATCTAAATATAAAAAAATAATCAGTCGAAATTACACCACCCTACCCTACAGTGTATCTGTCATACATGTATAATACTTATAAAAACAAACGTTGCAATATTTATTTTTCAATATTCAGATATTCTTTGTGTATCATTGTGCTTCGTTTATTTCATACTGCTATAAAGGGAACTGCACGTTACAGCGTGTTTGTTTATATTGTTTCGTTGGCTGCGATGGAGATACATGTGTAGGTCAGTGAATGGAATTAAAAAAAAACAACAACACTTTTTGGAATAACATTAGAGTTACATACAAATATCAGGTTGACTAGCATCCTTGCTGAAATAATAATGATTCAGAACGACTTCTGACATACACGAAGTTCGGAGATTCACGAAGTTCGGAGATACAAAAAATTTCTGCTTTCTCAAGAGTAAATTTGAAATAAAAATTATCAAATGATTAATAAATTTGTACATTATTCTTAAGCAGACGTGAAATTCCTACAAAGACTTTAGAGTATTGTAAGTTACAAACTTAATTCATATCTTATAGGCTTTTGTGTAAAGGAAGTAATCAATACAACTATTTTTGTGTCTGGTTTTACTGACTCTTTAAATTCACGAAAACCCAGGAGCTTCCGGGGGCTTCGCGCCCTGGGCCACCACCAGGGCTTCGCCCTGGACCCACTGGGGGCCTTAAGGCGGCCCCCAGACCCCCTGCCTGAACGAAGTTATCCAGCCCCCCCCCCCCCCATCACAAATCCTATATCCGCCCATGGTCCCCTTTTGTATCCAAAATATACACAAGATTTAATAAATCAATTTATAATGTGGCTTTGGGCCCCTACCCCGACACAGAACTGGTCGGGCCCCCTTTTCAAGATTCCTGTTTCCGCCACTGAAAAAGAATGTGTTGTTCTCTTGGATGCCGATATCTGAATTATGTTTTATTTAAACACCTAGTCTAATATATCATGGGCGCCAATAATAGGACGATTATTTGTTTTTTAAAATAAAGTGGTTCTTACAGATGTTAAAAAAACCTTATAAACGGCTAAATAATTATTTAATTCATTTACAACAAATGTTAGTTTAGTTCTTTGCTTTCATAATCTAACTTTTTATGAATTAACACGAAAGTCGTGCGATCGTATACAAATACTCAGAAGCAATCTTTCATATATAATGAACGTATAGGTGAATAAATTTCCTCTCATCACTATACGTAAACCCCCATCCTCGAAATAAATAGAATGTTTTCCTTAGCAGTCGGTTGGTTTTACCAGGTACATGTCAGTACAATTGAGGATGGAGCTTTATAGAAGCAGGTGATGAATTCCGAGAGAAAGGCACTGCCTATTTTATGTACATGTACATTCTTAGGGACCTGGTTTTCTGAACCGATCTCACTGTTATTCAAAGACCTAGCTAGAAATTCTCTCTCTCTCTCTCTCTCTCTCTCTCTCTCTCTCTCTCTCTTTGAAATGCAGGCCCGTCGATTGTAAAAAAAAAAATGACAAAATAATTTCGATTTTTAATAAGTATCTCATCTCCCAAGCCAAAGACCCAAGTAAGCTTTTGCTGTTCATAATTCTTCATCTTTGTTTGCTATCTTGGTGTATATAAGCATTATCGTCGTTGTTGTTCTAAAGCTACTCGTAATTTTTTCTCATTTTTATCTTATCAAGAACCACTGGACCATAACAACGAAAATTTACACAGAATATTTTTGGTAAAGTTTTGTTCAAATGAAGGGTCACATCCTCTTTTAACGGATACATGTAGAAAAAATTAGATGGGGTCCAGGCGCACATCAAGGAATTTTTTTCCACGGAAGGGGGGGGGAGGGAGGGGAGGGGATCCCAATAAAAAAAATATTTCAACCCAGAAATTTCTTGACGAGCCAAAAAAGAAAAAAAAAGAAAGTCTTTTCCCAAATGTGAAAAACCTATTTCGTGTGTGTGTTTGTGTGTGTATGGGGGAGGGGGGGAGTCGTTGACTTTTAAAGCCTAGCTAAGACTTTTCATACCATTTTAACACAGATCCGCGTTTTCGAGGAAGGGTCCGTGTTTTCTAACGGAGGGGGGGGGGGCATGGTCACTTTTACTTGTTAGCTCACCTGAGCTGAAAGCTCAAGTGAGCTTTTCTGATCACCCGTTGTCCGTCGTCCGTCCGTCCGTCTGTAAACTTTTCACATTTTCAACTTCTTCTCAAGAACCACTGGGCCAATTTTAACCAAACTTGGTACAAAGTATCCTTGGGGGAAGGGGAGTTTAAATTTTTAAAATAAAGGACCAATTTTCCTTACAAGGGGAGATAATCAAGAAAAGACAAAAATAGGGTAGGGTCATTAAAAAATCTTCTTCTCAAGAACCATCGGGCCAGAAAAGCTGAAACTTACGTGGAAGCATCCTGGGATAGTGAAAATTCTAAATTGTTAAAGTCATGACCCCCGGGGGTAGGGCGGGGCCACAATAGGGAATCCAAGTTTTACTTAGAAATATATAGGAAAAATCTTTAAAAATCTTCTTCTCAAGAACCACTGGGCCAGAAAAGCTGAACTTATGTGGAAGCATCCTGAGGTAGTGTAGATTCTAAATTGTTCAAATCATGACCCCTGGGGTAGGGCGAGGCCACAATAGGGAATACAAGTTTTACATTGAAATATATAGGAAAAATCTTTAAAAATCTTCTTCTCACGAACCACTGAGCCAGAAAAGCTGAAACTTATGTGGAAGCATCCTGGGGTAGTGTAGATTCTAAGTTGTTCAAATCATGACCCCTGGGGGTAGGGCGAGGCCACAATAGGGAATACAAGTTTTACATTGAAATATATAGGAAAAATCTTTAAAAATCTTCTTCTCACGAACCACTGAGCCAGAAAAGCTGAAACTGATGTGGAAGCATTCTGGGGTAGTGTAGATTCTAAATTGTTCAAATCATGACCCCCGGGGATAGGGCGACGCCACATTAGGGAATACAAGTTTTACATTGAAATATATAGGAAAAATCTTTAAAAATCTTCTTCTCACGAACCTCTGGGCCAGAAAAGCTGAAACTTATGTGGAAGCATCCTGGGGTAGTGTAAATTCTAAATTGTTCAAATCATGACCCCCAGGGACAGGGCTGGGCCACAATAGGAAATACAAATTTTACTTAGAAATATATAGGAAAAATCGTTAAAAATCTTCTTCTCAAGAACCACTGAGCCAGAAAAGTTGAAACTTTTTTTGGAAGCATCCTGGGGTAGTGTAGATTCTAAATTGTTCAAATCATGACCCCCGGGGGTAGGGCGAGGCCACAATAGGAAATACAAGTTTTACATTGAAATATATAGGAATAATCTTTAAAAATCTTCTTCTCACGAACCACTGAGCCAGAAAAGCTGAAACTTATGTGAAAGCATCCTCAAGTAGTGTAGACTCTAAATTGTTCAAATCATGACCCCGGGGATAGGGCGGGGCCACAATAGGGGGAATCTCAAGTTTTACATTGAAGTATATAGGAAAAATCTTTAAAAATCTTCTCAAGAACCACTGGACCGGAAAAACTGAAACTTATGTGGAAGCATCCTGGGGTAGTATAGATTCTAAACTGTTCAAATCATGGCCCCTGAGGGTAGGGTGGGGCCACAATAGGTATTACAAGGGGGGGGGGAAGTCTGGTAATGAACAGCATGGCCAAAGTTACTCAGGTGAGCGATGTGGCCCATGAGCCTCTTGTTTAGTATATACATTTAACTGCCCCCAAACCCCCTCTAGATCCGCGCATGGGGTCATTTGAAAATAGTATTCTCAAGAATCTCTGGACTAGAATGAGAAAATTTCCAACATAGCATACATTCTTTTTTTTTCAAATATTGATTCCAGGGAGAAGGTTTGGGCCGGAAAGAGTGTTCATAATTTAACAAAGGAATTTATATATCCCCCCAAACGAAGTGTGTGGGTTTGGGGTGGGGGTGTTTTGAGTCTTTTGGAATCACACTGTCCGTCTGCCTAGGATATTATAACTTTGTTATGAAGAAATTGGAAGGTCACTTGGTACAAAGATTACTAATGATCCGAAGGTGTGTCATGGTTTTGATCCAACATCATTCCAGCAAGTTCAAGGTCATTGGAAAAAAAAATAGCAAGTATCATACTTGATACAGAAATTGCTTATGACAAAATTAAAGGGTTTGACACGACTTTCATCCAAGGTCATTCCTGTGAGTTCAATGTCACTGACAGAAAACTGTAAGATTACTGTATGTGTTATAACTTTTGAAGCTCATACTTGGAACAAAGATTGCTTATGATCCACCGGTTTGAGATAACATAGTACTAAACTGGCAGAAGAAGTGGCAAAATTCGTGCCTGGATTATAAATTTATAAGGGGTGGGAGGAACACAGGAAACTTTTTCTCAGATTGCTTGAGATGGGTTTTCCTGACCTTGAACAAAGGTTTTTTCGGCAAGTTCAAGGTCACTGGCAGATAAATATTATTTTTTTCCACATGCTAAAACTTTGTTATATAAAATCACTGGAAGCTTTTACTTGATACAGAGATTGCTTATGATCCAAGAATGTGTTTTGACCTTGATCCAAGGTCTGTCTGGCAAGTTCAAGGTCACTGACAGAAAAGTGCAATATTCTTTTTCAGGTATATCTTTGTCATTGGGTATCACTGGAAGCTCATAATTTGTTCAAAGGTTGTTTTTGACCTTAACATAGGTCATTTAGGCAAGTTCAAGGTCACTGATATAATAAGTGTAAAATTCAAAAAGGTCTAGTCGCCCAGGTTGCGCAGTGGTAAGAGTGTCTACTCTAGAGTCGTGGATTATGGAGTTGATCCTTACGTCGCAGGTTCGAATCCCACTGTGGGACGCAGAGACTAATCCTTCGAATGAGACTGTACAAACTGAGGTCCCGTCTGGCAGTAGGTGCTGACACGAAAAGGATCCCTCACTGCTAAATGGCCATGTGTGCCGAGTATAGGTCAAAATTTGCAGATCTCCATCGGCAAATGGTGGCGTCTCCATATGATTGAAAAATTCTCGAAAGGGACGTTAAACAACATACAAACAAATAAACAAAAAGGTCTATACCTTTGTAATAGAAAAAAATTGCATGCATTTGCATTTCACTGAAAAGATGATAAATATATCATCCAGAGTGTGTAATGGCCTTGACTTAAATTCGAGGTCACTTAGAATATGATATTTTGGATGAATAGTCTGAAAGAATACGTGACTGTGATTTTTTTTTTATGTCGGTGACATAAAGATGGTGTTTGCTCTTAACAAGCTGCAGAATGTGTCATGGCTTGACGCAAAGTTATTTGGACAAGTTCAAGTTCACTGACAGGGGAATTTTACATTCCTTTACTGTCTTTCTACTGTTGAAACATTGAAAGTTGATGCCCCTTACAGGATTGTTTATAACCTTAAAATGTTGCATGACCTTGACTCAAGGTCGCTCTGTCCTGTCCGGAGCTCCGACGGAAGACCTATTCGTTGCATTGCAACGAGCTCGGCTCTAGTTCTTATTATTCTTTTTTTTTTCCTAGACGCCAACTTTGACGCTTCATATCTTCCTCATTTTTAAACAGATTTTGTTCAAATTTTCAGAGCTTTTAGACTTTACAAAACACTGTCAGAATACCGTAATACAATTCGGAAATTACCTTCTGTTCACGAGTTATTCCCCTTTGATTGAATTTTGCATGCCTCCGATTTCCAGACAAAGGCTCAGAAATGGTTATAATTGGAGCACAAAACCCTTTGAAATTGAAAAGAAGAAGTATTGAAGTTGTGCACATCGGTTTTTGTTTTTTAATTTTTGCATTAAAAATGGCGCTAGAGAGGGGTCAAAAGTTAGAACGCGGAAAACAGCAAAAAATTTGACAAATTTTCCTTTATATCTTGAAAACTAGAAATATTTTGTTAAGACATGTAGAACAAAAGTTGTGCATAATTGCAAGGGCTTTCATATTATACTATTTAAAAGGGGCTTGGCCCCTATGATTAGGGATCTTGGGCCCTTAAAAGTTTTTGCTTTATAACTCAAAAACGGTAAATATTTCGATCTGGATCTTGGGAACAAAATTGTTCTTTTACACCTTTTTGATCTAATGAAAATGTTGTTTTGACGTATTAGAAAGCAGGCCAGGTAAACAGGTAACGTTTTTCATTCGGCAAGGAAATCAGACCTCTTCATGTGTATAACTTAAACAGACTTGCTATCAATAATATACCCTGCGGTATTTAATGTTAATTTTCTTTTTAATAAGGTTTAAAACGTGGTTTATGGTTCACTATTAAATTATTTATTACAACTAGTCTTTCTTTTCTTCTTTTTTAAACTAGATTAATAGTGTTCAAAAGCGGAGAATATTAAATCTATCTTTCTACGTTTATTATTACAACAAACTTTGTAAGTGATTTTAAACTGTATGCATTGAATAATTCACGATCATTAGCTGTATGCATATTACGGTCTCCATGTTCAGCTCGATGTTTAGTTATGTAACCCAACGCGCGAATCCCACGCCTTTGATCGAGGTCACCAGTGTACTAGCCACCTGGGGCCATAAACAAAGCTAGTATTTGTGATCGCGTATAATGTCAATTTTGTACAAAGAGCTATTAATTAATGGAAAGTTATGTTTTTGATTATATCGAATCAGTAAGATTACTTTACCGATCTTTTATAATCTTAATTCCAAACACTGGTGCATAAAAATCATTTTGAATTTTAATCGCTGTTTTTGTCTGTTCACGCAACAATACATTTAAAAAAAGTATTGCTCTATCCCGTGTTGTTGTATTTTAATTCATGTGCAATTGTAATTGAATGGGGGCTTCGGTAAATAATTGTAATTACTACGCATGCTACGCACATATTATTTTTACCATCACTCTTGTGAATGTCCATTTATTATTTATAGAATTAAATAAACATTAACATAAACAAAAATTCCTTCAAATATACATGTAGTATAATTCAAGTCTTTGTAATATAGCAAACAGTTTCATCCATCTCTGCCGCTTTGTGTCTTAAGTGTTGTAGTCCAGTCCTCGTTTACATACACGTGGCCACAGAGAGCCGCGGGCACCTCGATGTTGAACAAATTATTTTTTTCTACTTAACTTGTTACTGTATGCGAACAAAATGATAAACGTGTAATTATTTATAGGTTCCCATTATTTTTTCTGAAAATCAGAACACATTTATCAGCTCTCTTAAGGTTTTACGGACACATACACTGTACAATGTACACGCATGCAAGTACAGAACATGCACGTTCTAGAAGTGCATATGCAAGAGCGCCCCAGATATATGCATATCGAGAGTTTGAAATACAGAAAAATTCTAAATCCCGTAATTTTTTTTTCATTATTTTTGCAATAAAATATCGACTACACTGAAATGATTTTATTGATTTACAGCATATATTAAAGTGAATTATAGGTCCGCTGAGTTGATCATGAGTTGTTTTTATAACGGGTAGTCCTCCTGGCCAGTCATCGTCACGGTTTGTAACATCGTAATTACACAGGTAAATGCTAAGATGTCAATCCATATATTTTCCATAAGAAATGAATTACCGGGAGATGTCTCGTTTATAATCTAATAAATCTTGAATGAATTAACTAACCCCTTCAGTACACACACATTCGCCTATACATGAGATCTAATCAAAATCAGATCTTTTTTTACGGCCCGGAATTCTGATAGTCGCTGTATTTCTAATCTGATTGACTATACACGTACCTTTAACAAATATTCTTTAATTTTCTTCGGGACCCCTGCATCACTAGTCAGGTGCTGTACCGACTGAGCTACCCAAACCATTACAGATTAAATAATAAATAATTAATAAAACTTTTATTAACTAATATCTTCATTTTTTTAAAAATAAATTTTTAACTTAATTATAAGAAATCAATGCAGGTGCTCCACGTGTCAATTATTGTGATAGAGGTACTTACCACGTGACCTGATCACAATGCATTCATATTGGTCAACTCTGTGATGCATGTATGTATTTATCAAACCTTTCAAACTCTTTCCTCTTGACACCATCTTCAAGTGTATTAAAAAGTCAAGCGACTTCTTGTCAATTTTGAATATCGCCACTGCACGTGTATTTTGAACTTTGATTACCAATTTCATTATTTTTCATCAATAATAAATATCCTTTTAGCCTGTCATTTTCGGAATTTTAAAACCTAAACTTCACACAAAAAATCACGGACTTCTTGTTAAGTTATAATGCAAACAAACGACTGAAACATCTTGAACACAAGAAGGGTTGGTGAGGTGCATAACTACATATATAAAATTAAAAAAAAAGCAAAGGCGGATCCAGGGCCGGCGCGCCGGGCGCACGCCCCCCCCCTTCCGTTCCGTTTTCGAATTTTTTGTATGTAGAACTTATATGTCCATTATCCTTAAATCAAGGAAAAAACATCTCTTATTTGTAAGAATTTGTCAACTTCTGGGGGCTTCGCCCCTGGATCCCCACCAGGGCTTTGTTATAGACCCTCTGGGGGCTTCATTGCAGCCCCCCCACCCCTCCCCTGCCTTCTACTTTGCCCCCCCCCCCCCCGTTATGAAATTCCTGGATCTGCCACTGCAAGGGGCGTAATAAACAAGAATAATATAACTTTGAAGGGATGTGATCATCGGTATTGGTACTTTTACCTATGATATATACACAAAGACCTCTAGATCTACACGACAGAAATAAAGCTTGAGCGGTAGCTCTGCTTTAAAACATGTATCTACTTTTCGGTACAATCATAGAAAATTATAAGTATTTAGCAAATCCTTGCTACAAAGCACAAACACCATAATATTAAACTTGACATGTAACTAAAATTATTCCATCAATAATCCACGAACATACATTGAAAGGATTATAAATATCTGTAGAAATTAAAAAGCAATTTGGAATTTAAAAAAAAAAACTGTCGGCGAGTTTCTTATTGCTGCTATTGCGTTGAACATGCCATTTGATTGACAATTTCTCTATATATGTAATATAGAATTTTTTGTATTATTTTCATTTTTTATCTTAATAATTAAATATTACTGATTATTTCTATTTTTATCATTATTTTGTACTACACGTATGTGTTTGTGGTTTAAGTGCAAAGTTTGGCTGTAGATTATAAAACTTTCATATTTCACAGTTATATTCACTGAGACGAGATCTTTCTTTGGGTAACATAATTTCTTATCTCTTGACTTTGACCTTGGAGTTAGATTTGAGAAACTTAAACCTTTGCCATAAGCTGCAATACCGGGGCATCAGTGTTTCACAAACACGTCCTGTTCAATATCCAAACTGGACAAAAACATTCACAATGAATCCTTAAATCATTGTTTCCATTTTTATCATTATTTTGTACTACACGTATGTGTTTGTGGTTTAAGTGCAAAGTTAGGCTGTAGATTATAAAACTATAACATATGCCAGGACAGACATTTCTACATGTTACTTTTCAAGGACATAGCATCGTTTTTGAAAAGGGGGGGGGGGGGCAACCAGAGAAAAAAAAATTAACTTACCTGAAAAGACTTCACAAGCAAAACCAAAATAGGAAAATAGTCCAGAATCGTATTTCCTGGCGGAAGGGGGTGGGGACAACGGGACTATACTGCAACAAAAAGTGGGGGCCAACGGGACTTTCAATGAACATTACTAAAGTAAAAAATTAGGTCTGAAAAAAGGGGCAGGCTGATGCTACGTGCCTGCTCTTATAGCTCATGCATTATTTGATCTGCAATATCATAAGTTTTCTTGATTGAATATCTCGGAGTCTCTCTTATCCTTTCTACAGCCTTTTAGTTTGACCAACTATGCAAAATTTAGCCTTTTGAACAGTTGGCGTTAGGGCTTTCATACTTCACATCCGAAATTCTTTGTGACAAGACCTTTTCTTTGGAATAAATATTTTTGACCTTGTGACGTTCACCTTGGAGTTTGACCCACTTTTTAAAAAATCTAACCTTGGCAATACCTTTTGAACGGTTGGGACTAGTGTTTTCACATTCACAGGTGTATTCCTTGTGAAAACGCTGTTCATTGGATATCAACAATTTTTACTATTTGACCTTGACCTTGGAGTTTGACGTACTTTAAAAAAAAATTAAAAGTTTTGACTTTTTACCTTTGACCTTAGAGTTTGACCTACCTTTGAAACATTTTAATCTCATTCATAACTTTTCAAAGGTTGGTGTTAGGGTTTTCGTATTTTTACATGTGTGTTTCTTGTGATAAGTCCCTCCCTTGAGTACCGACAGTTTTGACTTTTGTCCTTGATCTTGGGGTTTGACCTACTTTTGAAAAAAAAAAGTTGACCTTTGTCATAACTTTTGAATAATTAATGCTAGGGCTTTCATATTTCAATGTCTATTTCTTATGACAAGGCATTCCTTTGGACACCGTTAATCTATCCTTGACCTTAACATTTGACTTGAGTATAAAAAAAAATTAACATTTGCCATGCTTTTCAATAGTTAGTCTTATAGCGGTTTCATATTTCACAGATATATTCACTGAGACGAGATCTTTCTTCGGGTAACATAATTTCTTATCTCTTGACTTTGACCTTGAGTTGGATACGGATTTGAGAAACTTAAATCTTTGCCATAAGCTGCAATACCGGGGCATCAGTGTTTCACAAACACGTCTTGTTCAATATCCAAACTGGACAAAAACATTCACAATGAATCCTTAAATCATTGTGTGGAACCTGATAAATTATTTGACTCGATCTATGGTCTGAAAGATCATGGCTAACCTTATCCAGTCAATAACTCACAGATTGGGATTTTTCTTAACCAGTGTGTGTTATGGTCTTGATGAAAGGTCATTTGGATGAGTTTGGATGATAAGCTTTAAATTCGTTACCGTCTTTTTCTAGTGAAACATTGTTGGTATCATGCAGAGTGTGACATGGCCTAAACTCAAGTTCAAGGTCACTAAGGATAAGATATTTTGACTGGATGTATGGACTGTATGAACATGAGTGAATTTGAGAAGTTAGTAATACACAGATGGGGTTTGCTCATAACCAGAGTGTGTCATGGCTTTCGCAAGGTCATTTGGACAAGTTCAAGGTCACATGCATTCCTTTATCGTCTTTATACTACAGAGTGAAACATTGTTAGTTGATACCTCTTACAAGATTGCTTATAACCTTATGATATGGCATGACCTTGACTCAAGGTCACTTCTTCCTGCCTGCAGCTCCAACGGAAGACCTACTCGTTGCTTTGCAACGAGCTCGGCTCTAGTTTCAAACTCTGATTTATCAAATCGATTGACAGGTAATAATTAAAATTGCTAACACATGTAAGGCTGCCTTGATAACGGAAGAATGTATAGTGGATCATAAAAAATGCACATAAACTCATACCTCTACTATTGGTTTTTAAAACAGGAAATTGAATGTGCGAACTAAATTACAAAACTAAATCAAAAAAAAAAAAAACAATATATTTTTGGGTTGTTCAGCAAAAATCTGGTAAAAAGCATGATTTAAAAACGCTCTGGTTGCGGGGAAAAAATTCGGGTAATATTAGCAACTCTGATTATCAACCATAAATTGTATAGTTATCTCCACTTTCACCCCGTTCTTAATTGTAGTACAGTGCTGGAAGGTTTGACGACGATTGCTTTTTCTCTCTTCTTATTTATTCATTTTTAAATGTAACTTATAAAACCATTGTTCTGCTTAAATCTACATATAAAGACCCTATCTTTATTTCTTGTAAGATTCATACAATAGACTAACTATGCCAAATCCTAGCCTAAAAGCTGCCAATATAGCTTTTATAAGTGATTTTTCCAAGTAAGTTAATAATTTCAATGACTGTTTCAAATTAATAATACACATTAACAAGAGGGGAACTTTTTACCGACCCAAGTCGATGCTGGAAGTCGTATACCAACGTGTAGTTAATAGAGAGGAAGCATTATAATGACATTTCTACAGCTTGCTTTTAAAAAAATCGGTAAGTGATTCACTCATGACAAAGACATAAAAAGGTCTTTAAATCCTTAAAATAGAGTACAGGTAATGAAAGTTATAGACTAGTTTTTCGGTTGTATAAATACGCAGTTAAGTTTACAGACTGAAATATAATCAATGGATTTTTGGTCAAAGAAAGATGTTTTCTCGGTTTCTTGGTGATAAAGGTATTTTTATTTAATAAGCAATCGGATATATGAAGTATATTATTTTTATTTCATATGATAGAAAATATTTTTTTTGGTCTTTTTTTTTTCTAATAGTCTCTCGTTGTACGTATCACACAAGGTTATATTTTATTATGTCTTATTTTCTTTCAAATATAATTTTCTTTATTAAAAAAAAAATACAGTCTACCTTATTCAATAATGCACCGTAATGTTATTATAATCATGTGTCTAGTGCGCCTTTATTGTAGCCTTGATGAAACTCCAGTAAAATATGATATTATTTAATTAGGGGGAGGGGCAGATGAATCTACCCCATTCAATCAATGGAATATCCATTGAAGGGTCTGGAAAGGTCACTGAATGGCAGCCGTTCAATATCATTACGTTTTAAATATAAATATTATGACACAAAGGGTAAATTCTAGATAGTGGTAAACTCAGTAACTTTTTTGGTATTTTTAGGTTTCTAATAGTTAAAAGTATCATGATACCTTGGAATGAATTATCGAAGACTGTCTATGAGGGAATGTGTCATGAAATAGGGAGTCTCATGGAAGTTAACATCAGAAGGGAAGTGATGGACACTGTCGAGCTGGTAGAGACACCTGTGCACAATTTACCTGGATATGTTGGAATGAGGAGTGGAAGTAAACGAGAAGGATTCAGATTTCTTACTTCAGATGAAGATTTGATGTCGTGGCGTATTGATCACAAAGTAATATGTGATCTCTCTCAGTTCAATGTTTGCCGCATCCTACAGCACGATACTGTGGTTTTGACGGAGTTTGACAATCTGCCACCAGGATTCACGAGACTTAATCTGATGATTTCACCGAACGATCCGAAGAGTAAGTCTTACTATGTTCTGATCAATAATGATTACTATATTTCCAGTCAGTTATCCCATGATTATTTTTTGCGATCACTCCAAAATAGAGATATCCTTTTGGCTTCTTCTAAATCTCATGGACCATGTTGTCAATTTGGTGGCGAAGAAGACTTTGAACACGATATTGCATATTGTTTAAAGTCACAATACTGGCCAAAACAAGCTTTTCCATTGATATGGAGATGCCTTCAAAGTGGTTGGCCATCCGAAATTTTACTATCTGATATATTAAGCGGAGGAATTCATGTTGTTCCCATTGGAAGTACACCTGAAAATACAGAAGAATGGAGAATCTCTTTCTCGAAAGCAGGACAAAAACTTGTGTATTCAATGAATCACTGTCAATTTCTATGTTATGGACTCCTGAAAATTTTTCTTAAGGATGTAATAAATATTAAGAACTTTCCATGCGTCCTCCATTCTTATATCATCAAAACGGCTGTTTTTTGGTTAATTCAGACTAATAATTCCTTGCTTTGGACTCCTGATAATTTATTGACTTGTTTTTGGGAATGCTTCAAACTATTGGTATATTGGGTAGATATTGGATACTGTCCCAACTTTTTTATTCCACAAAACAACATGTTTCGACTCAAAGTCACTGGGTCTGTGCAAACTTCCTTATTCAGTCAGTTGGAGTTTTTGTATTGTTTTGGGATACGATGTATACTTTTTAGTGAGACCATTAGACGGCACCTTCTTAATTTCGATGTAACAGACCACTACCAGTCTCTATAGAGGACAACAGCATGTCTAGCATGAAATTAGATTTTTGCTTATTTAGAGAACTAAGTCATGTAAACATGGTTGTTAATCGTATAGAAAAATTCGCAATTTGCATGAAACAAATAGAAGGAATGGTTACGGAAAGGTTGTCACCGTATCAAGTTGTTATATTACAATGTTTTACCTCATAGGTATTAAGGGGCACTGCCTTTTTGATAAACAGTACACATCCAAGTGTAAATCACAATAAGCTTTATTACAAACATAATGTAATGGTACATGCGTTGCTTAAACATTCATGTGCAATAGGTTATGTGTCCGACATTCTGTATCTTGCTATGTACTTCTATAAGGAATATAGGTATGAACAATCGCTCACTTGTTTACAGAAAGCCCAGATAGAGGAGATTGAAATTGCCATATAATGCTTATGGCAAACGTGATATAGATTTGTACAAAAATTGCATAATGGGGATGTCTCCGTCTAAAACAATAAGCAAAGCAGCAGAAATGGAAATTCATTTAGACAGCATCTTCATTTACATAAATGAACTAGTATTAGAGCAGAGGATCGCAGCGAAAAATGGTATGCATACATTATTTATCCCATCTCAAGTTATGTTACATATGTTGTTCATGTTGAATTTTTACAAACTTGGTGATACGCTCGGGTCACAGCAATCGCTAAGGAATTTACATGATCTACTGCATGACGAGGATGGTGTACTTCCCGCCTTGAGAGATATTTCTTGGGAAATACTTGGTATCTGCCAACAAATCCTTGGAGATTATTCCGGATCGCTGAAGTCTTTTGAAAATTCCTTAAAACAGGAACGACTACACATGATTCAGGGAGTCACACGCTCAAGAATAGACAGACTAAGCAGGCATGTCAAAGTAATATACAAGCGTTGAATAAACATTGAACATACTTCCTCAAGGAGCAGTACAGTTATTTTTGTGTGTATTTGTTCACATTTCAATTTTGAAATTTCTTAGAAAACATGGAAAATGCTATTTTCTTTTTAATTTTGATGATTAAAACCTTTTTGTTATTTTCATTTTTGAAGGCTGGGCTACATAAAAAAAATGATGCATATATTACAGTTGTAAAATATTTCATATGTACATGAATTAAATATTCTAAGAGACTAAACTAAATACACTGTAATATTAAATACTCTGTTAATCATGTTAATTGTATAGTTCTTACAATATCTATTTTAAAGCTGGATCAGTATGTAAATAATTTGTATCCATTTAGGGGAAAATCATTTTTTATATTACTGATGAATAATACTCGATTGTAAATCTTTATTTTTTACTATTAGCATACCTATTATCATGTACCAAAAATATTATAAATTGTCTTTGTCTTGACCTATTATTCGAGGAGCATAGACTCTGCCCGTTTCCCCAATCTTTATTGAATAGTTCAATAAAATATGTTAAAAGTATATAGGTTTGTAATATTTTGCTGTTACTGCTGATATTTCATGGCAATTTTCTTACATATATTGATAAGTGCTATCATTTCAAGTTACATTTTTTGTTGTTGGATAATTATCATATCCAATTTTCTTGAATTTAGAAAACTCTATAAAGGTCCGAAGGTATAATATACATATTATGTAAATCGTTTCAAATAGTTTTAAGATAGATTTTTAAACTATGTGATAAAAGGGGAAAAAGGAAACCTCACATTTAATTCATATATTTCTTAACAGTATAACCGTCAGGGTAGCTCAGTCGGTAGAGCGCTCGCTCCGTGTTAGGAAGGTCGTGTGTTCGAATCACGGCTGCGACTGACCTAAGTCGATAAAAAATAGGTAGCAACTGTTCCTTCTCCGAGAGCTTAGCACTTTGAAGTGAAAGTTGCGGGTCTTTCGGACAAATTTTCCAGAACATGTTAATTGAACTTCATTTGTCTTAGGATAATGCAATCAATCAATTATGCTCAGGATAATTTGTCATTGTTTATTCCTCATTCTCTTGGTGCAGCATCTATTTCATTAATACTAAATATACATAAAAGTTATAACTTGCAAGACAATAATTTAAGTTACCCTGTCTAAATGATGCTAAACTCTTGATGTATAACAACTGCGATATTTGTTTGCCAGTCGCCATGATTCGTTCTATATAAAATTTACGCTGCAATGGAACGTATTGTATGATACATATTTTTACAACATTTTACTGACTTTAATTGGTTCCTCCTATTAAAAGATTAAAGTTTTTGTGTACAACTTATTATATCTACATGTAGATTTCGGGTATTTTTTTTTTTTTTTTTTTTTTTTTTTTTTTTTTTGAAAAGTAAAAATTTCGACCCACTTTCCTAGTTACTAAAATTCTGATGGTAAGGGTTTTCCTTTTAAAATCAATGTACAAGCAACTCTTTATGAACTATTTAAAGGGATATATAATTATTGAAATTAGATGTACATTGCAGACATAAAGCACGAATTCTAAAGATTATTTAAACATATCTTATATTTCATGCTTTTGAAGTACATTGAAAGGTCTTACTGAACGTCAATAGAAATCAACGGCCGTCAGATCAGATTACTAGGATAATTATGATTATTTTGACGCATTTGTAATGTACAATAGATAAATGTTTATATATTTATATATGCTTGAGTATAAGTGGACATTCGAGGCATAACTCAGGTGTTTTCTTCTAGTTATGGGTTAGGAATTTCAAGGAATATTCCTGATTAATAAATTTTTTGGTATATATTTCAATACCTAATAAAGCAATTGTACTTGAGTCAAGTTTCAATGCTCTGATTGGTAGATCAAAAGATTATACATATTAAATCTCAGTGAAAAAGCATTTCAAAATTTTATATGGAGATGTAGAAGACATTTTTGGTTAAAAATAAGGCATATGTCTATCCTTTATCAAAATATTGGTGCCTGAGTCATTTGTTAAAGCACAGAACTACATACAAAAAAGAACATAAGAAACAAAGATAAGAACCAGAATTTTCAATAAAATTATAACATATAGAATTTTGTTTTTAAGAACAGATGATGTAAACTTCTATAAAATGTATTTAAAAATAACCTTTAAATCTTGTTTAAATAAGCAAAATGAATAAGTTTAACAGTATAGTTTTTAATTTTCATTCAAAGTTTCACAATAATGGAATTTAAAGTGACAAAAATTGAATAGATTATTAAGGATGATTGCAAAAAGGTAAAATTTGAACACTGTGGAAAGTTTAGAATTTCTTAATATTTTAGAAATTATTATACTAATCGTTTACAGTCAAAATAGGTCAAAAAATATATATCAATCCAAGAATCCATTTTTTTTTCGTTTGTATCATCTGTCCTTAAGAGGATTTGTTATTCCTTATAGATTTATTTGGATTTTTGTTTAAATCATTCGTATGCTGCAGTAAGTATCTGTTTTTAAGATGTGCATTTATGATGTATTGCATTATACGATTTATGTTTTACGTTTAACTCCCCTGATATGTGTAGTTTATATAAATCAGCTTGTATGTAAAGGATAATGTTTCCTCGGATGACAAACAAAATGCACTAATAGACCTACGAAGTGCTATATATATTTTTTCAAATAACTAGGTTAGTGACCTACTTTTCATGCTAGTGGTCCCTATGTATTTCTCGGAAAATACATCATTTTTTATACTGTGACCATTATCTTCCATGTTAAAACATATTTCAGTCAAGTAACAAAACTCTTTAGGTAATGAAATAAGAGAGGAATAGAGTAGTTCTGCTACTTATTGCGTTCGCAGCGAGCTCTTACGACAACACCTTGGCAAAGAGAAAATTCGGACTTTGCAAATTGATCAAAAGGATTTTTCCCGCAGTTTATATATTTTCTGACTCCATGTGAAATTACATCGATCGTTTATGACCAAACAATGAATTTATTGCCAAGTGACGAACCCCTTTTATTTACAGGCTTGAATACGCTTTCTTCAAATATTGTAATATAAGGGAAAATATTTGCAAACGTAAATGTATGCAAAGTGTTTTACTTATGTTGGAAAAATAAAATGTTACAAACGTTTGAACTAATTACCTACATGTATAGAGTAATATACATTGTACTTTATATTTCATTTCATTCGCCCTTAACGAGGTTCGCTCCTGAGCTTTTGAGCAGATTTTTATTTTAACCTATATTTAAAAAAATCTGCGTAATGTTTTAATTCTTACAATAAATTTGGATTCTACAATGCCAAATAAACTATATTCAGTTAAAACTCCATGATTAAATTCCATACCAAAAGCATTAAGTGAGGAACTATATTTTGTGGCGGAAGGTTTTTTTAAGAAGAAAATGATCATTTTTTCTCTTTCGAAGTATTTAAAGTATGTTAAGTTTGGATTCCTATTTTTACATGCAGTCTGCACACAGAATTATTTTGAGCAGTGAACTGTTTTATACTGGTCCTAAATTATATATTTAATAAACTGTCATGAATTCAATCATCATATTTGATAAATAAATCAAATATATTGTGAAAATCAAGAAAAAAAATAGCCCAAATTTAAGCTCAAAATTAGCACTATTTTAGTAATATCTAAAAATTAACATCACAGACCTCCACTTTTAACTTTCTTTTCTGAATATACAAGATACTTTTAACCATTCTTCTTAAATTCAGTAAAATGTCATTACTTTTAAATGAGTTTTTTGCTTGTTAAATTTGTAATGCTAGCAAAATGAAATTTTTTGAGTGCAAAAAGGTCAAATAATTGAACGTGCGGAGTAATTTTTAAAAAAATTTCGTTGTCAAAAATTTTAATGGGTCTATTCAAGATGAAATAAAACTGTGTTTGTTCCCAAAACTTATTTGAATAAAAAATATTGGAGGAAAAACTTAAAAAAAAAATGATTTATGTGTAAGACGTTTTTACAGTGCAAAAAGGTCAAACTAAATGCTCTCTAGCGCCAAAAGAAGCGCATTGACCCCATTTTTTTGTTTTCATTTTTAATTAAGCTATGTGCATAAATTCTAAAAATATACTTGATAAAAAATTCTCATTACTTTTGATGTCAGGATCCAACCTCCTTAATTTGAATTCAAGTTTGGTCACCCAAAACACAAATAAATACATAAACTTCACAAAAGAAATGACTAAATTAAAATCCTTTGGTGGGCATTATCAAGACAGCACTCTGTAAATTTTAGCTGTAGGTAATACAGTTAATACATGTAGAATATCTTCAAAGTAGAAATGCAAAAAAGACTTTAAAACATTGTTTCCTTTTTTGGACCTCCCCTTTCTTTTAGTTCCACATGCACTCAATGCAATCAAAAAATGTGCAGAAAAATGAACATGAAATAATGGCTTGTGAAAAACAAAACATTTTCTACTTCACCATACACGTAAAATTCAAAAAAGTTTTCTCTAAAAGAAACTTTGATTTAATGAAATATTATTAAAATACTTTTATAAATATGGAGGATTGTTGACACGATGAACATTTTATGCAAGTCCGTACAATTACTAACTATCACTAATGATTAGATGATATCTCTAATAAGCTAAGTGAATAATTCATTTGCAAACTATTGACAGTCTCTCCTGTCCAATTTAATGCATTTGTCAATTTTCAATTTGCTGGAGATAAAAATTATCCGGGCAGCTATTTAATGGTCCACGTGAGCCCTAAATGCTTTTAAGCGGCGCGAAATTTCGTTTGCATGACAGTGTGCGGACTGAAAAATTCAAACAGGGTGAGAAAGAAAACATATGTCTTGTGCATTCATAAAAATGATCTCTTAACAGAAAATGAAAGCCCGGGATTTTTTTTTTTTACATAAATAGTCTTATAAAAACGGATATTGTCAATTTATAACCTTGTCACGGGGCATCTGCAATATTATTATCTTAAAAACACTCTGATTGTACACACAAGGGCAATGAAGTTAATATCAAAAATGTTTGAGATTATGATTGACAATATCTAGTTACTTTTGAAGATAGAGTCTTTCCTTATTTATGAAATATATGGTGATAACGAACAGTATTTCAACTCCAAAGTATGCTATTGAGCAAGAGATAATTGTAAATGAACACCAATTCAGATAAAGTAGAATCTAAGCCTTCTTTTACTGTCTATAATATTAAAAAGTCTATGTTTTGATTAACCGCGAGGAATATTTAATTGTTGTTTAAAATGTTGAAAAATCCCACTTCTGATGTTACAAAAACAAGATGAAAATTTTACATCAAATTATCAATTAAGCTAAACTTTCAGCATTTAAAAATGCATCAAATAGATAGAACAATATTTTTTTTAGTTTTGCAATCAATATTCATTGCCTTTTTATCTTTCTCATTTAAATGTACATTTGCTGGTTATGGTTTTATTATACTGACAAGGAGGTTACCAAAGTTCGACAAATCGCACTGTAAAAATGAAACCGATTTATATACATTGGTGATTTTTCTTTCATTTATTCCATGTAAAAAATGTTGATACCCAAAGAAAGGTCTTGTCTCGAGGAATACACCTGTGAAATTTGAAAGACCTAGATACAACTGTTCAAAAGTTATGGTGAAGGTTAAAGTTTTTTAAATAAAAGTCAAACTTCAAGATCAAGGTCAAATTGGTTGGTATCCAAAGGAAGATCTTGTCACAAGGATTACATATGTGAAGAATTAAAGCCCTAGCACCAACCATTCAAAAGTTATGGCCAAGGATAAAGTTTTCCAAAAGTAGGTCAAACTCCTAGGTCAAGGTCAAAGGGTCAAAGTGGTTGGTATCCAATGGAAGGTCTTGTCACAAGGATTACATATGTGAAGTATGAAAGCCCTAGCATCAACCATTCAAAAGTTATGGCCAAGGTTAAAGTTTTTCAAAAGAAGGTCAAACTCCTAGGTCAAAGTCAAAGGGTCAAAGTGGTTGGTATCCAAAGGAAGGTCTTGTCACAAGGATTACATATATGAAGTATGAAAGCACTAGCATCAAACATTCAAAAGTTATGGCCAAGGTTAACATTTTTCAAAAGTAGGTCAAACTCCTAGGTCAAGGTCAAAAGGTCAAAGTGGTGATTGGTATCCAGAGGAAGGTCTTGTCGCAAGGATTACATATGTGAAGTATGAAAGCCCTAGCACCAACCATTCAAAAGTAATGGCCAAGGTTAAAGTTTTTCAAAAGTAGGTCAAACTCCTAGGTCAAGGTCAAAGGGTCAAAGTGGTTGATATCAAGAGGAAGGTCTTGTCACAAGAAATACACATGTGAAGTTTGAAACCCTAAGCACCAACCATTCAAAAGTTATGGCCAAGGTTAAAGTTTTTCAAAAGTAGGTCAAACTCCAAGGTCAAGGTCAAAAGGTCAAAGTTTGTCTGTCTGTCTGTTGTCGACTTTAACCTTGCCCATAACTTTTGATTGGTTGGAGCTATGACTTTCATATTTCACATGTGTATTCCTTGTGACAAGACCTTTCTTTGGGTACCATCATATTTGACCTTTTGATCTTGACCTTGGAGTTTGACTCACTTTTGCAAAACTTTATGAGACTTTAACCTTGGCCATTACTTCTGAACAGTTGGTGCTTGGGGTTTCAAACTTCATATGTGTATTCTTTGTGACAAGGCCTTCCTTTGGATACCAACAACTTTGACCTTTTGACCTTCACCTAGGAGTTTGACCTACTTTCGAAAAACTTTAACCTTGGTCATAACTTTTGAATGGTTGGTGCTAGGGCTTTCATACTTCACATATGTAATCCTTGTGACAAGATCTTCCTTTGGATACCAACCACTTTGACCTTGACCTTGACGTTTGACTTTTATTTAAAAAAACTTTAACCTTGTCCATAACTTTTGAACAGTTGCAGCTAGGTCTTTCAAATTTCACGGGTATATTCCTCGAGACAAGACCTTTCTTTGGGTATTGTAACACAATGACAGTATAAATTTAAATATTAAATTTATTAATTATGATTGTGAAATAATATTCACTTTATTTTCATAAATGTATTTATCTTATATTCTTATGAAGATTATGTTTATGATCTGTTGATACTTAAGTGCGCTTTCATCCTAAGACACTAATTGGTAATGGACACTACTACCGTATACTAATTATCTACTTCACGCTGAGGAATAGAAACTAATGTGTACTTCTAATTAATCGGACAATGTGCAAGAATGCGCTGACCACTCTACTGACCAGCATCTGGTAACGATATGATATCTCCTACGCATCTAGTGGGCTGGACATAGATCACACATGATCCTCTTCGATATGGAAATGACAATAACATGCTAATTAAAACTACCCTAAGAACGCTTTGGTGGGAGGAACAATGAAGATGAACTAAATATTCATTAAGATGTGATCTGATTCCTGTTTCCAAATATGTGACACTCGTTTGTACCCTCTAGTATAAAACCTGGTGCGCACTTAGTATCAGGAGCCTTTCAACATCCTGGCTCCGGAAGCCTTTTACCATCCTTGGCTCCGAGACCTTTGGAGAACGCTTGTTGTTAAGAGAGACTTTAAGTGCCTTTTGGACTTTGATCTAAACCTTTGTTTGTTTACTTACCATTTTGGATTGAAATAATAAAGCAGTTATTTAAACTTTACCAGTCTTCTTAATCACGAGTAGTGTCACAGTATCAACATTTTTTATCTTTTGGCCTGGATTTTGACTTGCATTTGAGAAACTTTAACCTTTGCCATAAGCTGCCATAGGAGGGCATTAGTGTGTCACAAACACATCTTGTTTTTCTAAATTTTGCTGTTGTTTTATAATTTGATAACTTTTAAAAATAGTTCTATTTCACAGGTTTCTTTTTCTCTCTCGT
Organism: Saccostrea echinata; assembly: GCF_033153115.1. Taxonomy (NCBI): domain Eukaryota; kingdom Metazoa; phylum Mollusca; class Bivalvia; order Ostreida; family Ostreidae; genus Saccostrea; species Saccostrea echinata. The sequence continues at coordinate 2,620,293 of NW_026889756.1, read as the reverse complement.
TCTTCAAGTATATTTTTTTTTTGGATATAGTGTTCTCCAAAGCCTGATTTCTTTTATCTAGGAGATGTTCATCTTTCTAGACAGAAATGGACTACTTGAATCGTCTCAGTATCATTGCCTTCAATGCCATTAACTGAAGTACTAAAGTCTTGACTTTAAGGGTCAATTTCAACGTCGGTTTGCGGTTTGACAGGTCAAGTGTTGTCCTTAACCTCAGTCAAAAACTGTATACTGGAGAATCAGGTAATAAAAAATGCCAATGTGTGAAGACTAGATACAATGTTACTTAGAGAATCAGCTCATTATTCATTATATATAATAATATATTGTAATGACTATATCAACAAACCTGAAATAAAATGTAGAAAAGGTTAGTTAACTTATTACATACTGAGTAAAATTAATTAGTTACATCAAGGACGTGTAATCTAAGTACATTAGTCCCTATTTGCAAGATATTACCAATCCTATAACAAGATGCTCAATTTTTCGCAAAGTAGATGCCTACCGATATTTGTCAGGATATTGGAAAATTTAAATAAGTAAAAAAAAAATAATAATAAATCGAATGAATAAGTTTAAAGATAAAAAAATACTTACCATAACGAAATATATACGAAGCAACTAAGCAAATTATGTAAAGAGGTGGCGCTAAGGGACATTTATTCCCTTTTTTAAAAGTACTACGAGGATCGTTCAATAAATAATTACAAACGTCATCAAAAATAAGAAAAACACGAGAAGTAGTTTCTTAATGATTTTAATCCTTCAAAGCTTTCTCCGTTAACCTTTGCTCATGTCTGAAGTATCTGTACCCATGACACCTCAGTTTACACATTCTTAGAGATGCTCAGAAGACACTGATTGAAGGCGTTCTCCGTGACATACCTGAAAAGGTGAAGTATTTCTTTGTTTTTCTTGCAGTTTTGGGATAATAAAAAATCCTAAATGATGAAGATGTAGCAATTGCAGGGAACGACTAAAATCTACCTTTATTTAAACTTCCTTTTTTCTCTATATTTGTTTTACAGTAGGGTTGTAAAGTACAAGAGAATTACCATGGGGACCGGTTACAGGTTTGTTGTACAGAAAAATACCTGCCTGATTTTCCTTAGTACAATTTTTTTAAACATAAAAATTACTAGTTATTGACCTTCGTTTGAATATATGCACATGTATTACTAGACCTCTTGTGTAAAATGTAAGCTTGTATATGGCACCTTTGGGCCCCTACTCATTTTTGCGATAAAAGGACAACCGTTTTCTCTCTTATTCTACATTTTCTTTTTGATCTTCCTTTCGGACTTAAAAAATGCACTCATGTTGTGTCATTCACCCAAGTTTATCATGCCTTCTTTTGTTACAATGTTTATCTTTAATAGACCATTGGCACATTTATTGCGTGTTTTCTCTTAAGCAATTATAAGGAAATAAAGCATCCGTCTGATAGAAATATTTTTAGATTCATTTCCTTTGTAAGAAATTTATATTCTGTTGTGTTGATGAAATGCTAATTGGCTAATCAGTGTCTTTCAATGTACATCTTACAGTTTTTGATATTACGTTGCTCTCAGAGTCTGTATTTTTTGGTGTCCTTAGAAAGATGTACTGTGATCTTTTACCTTTTTTCAACTTTTTAATTTCTTTATCCATCTAAAAACAGTGTGAAAGACTTTTCTTTCAAGATATCAAAAATGATTCTTTCAGATGGGTTCATCAGCGATTTTGTAATTTAGCATAGTCCACACATATGCTCTCATTTTCATCTTCTGGGCAGTGATAATTTTTAAACAGTTAACAGCTCAGTGTATTGACACTTCTCACTGTAAAAGAAATTTCTTTGCAAAGACAGTTAAAAAAGACTTGTAGATTTCGAAGATGATGCGTTTTTAATTGGACTTTTCGACCGTGAAAAAGTGAAATTAAAGGATACTACATTTATTATTATAAACTTTATTATAACCCAACCCCCCCAGAAAATCATAATTTACCTAAATCAATCGATAACTTCGACAATTTCATTGTATATCTAATGATAACTTTACTGTAGCGATCATTAAGACACTGTAGTTTGAAACTGAATTATAAACAAAAGAAACAGCTTTACTAATTTAATGCAGAGAGCAACGAAATGTGGTAAAGGGTGAGTTGAATGAAAGAAACGAGGCGTCTTGTGATTTTGCGATTTCATGATCTTTGTTTTACCTTCATGATTAAGGGTGTTTATTTTTTGGTTGTTTCTTGTGTACAATATTAATAAACTAAAATCTCCCTCCTGCACAAATCGTTTAAATAAAGAGTTGAAATATTTTTTTTCTTTTAAAAGTTTTTTTTCATTTTTTTAATAAAGCAAATCCAAGTCAAAATCATGTGGATTATATATTTTTTTTTTACAAAAAATGAATTATAGAATATTCATTACATTATTTAATTACAATAAATTCATAATTAAAAATAGCTTAACTTAAGTATACGGTTCAATAGTCTGTACATGTCTTTGGGTGTATTACCAATAACATTTTAATAAAACGTTATGTTAACATTTACATAGTCTTTGGATCACATGTGTAAAAAAGAGAACACATGTACCAGAGCATACAGAATATACCCTGTTGCTGCTGTATATATTCTATTTTCTTTTTTACTGTTTTCTTTATCATGTGGGCCTCTAATGCCCCGTGAAAGTCTCCTACAACTTGTTGACAAATTCCAAGTATATACCAGGATAAAGCTCTTTGATGAAATGGTACATATTTTCCAATATCAAAAAGGACTAAAGTGCGAAGGTCTATCAGGGACTGTAAATACTGACGTTTGTTACCTAGTCGATAGTTTGATAACACAGAGAGCATTTCTTCCAATACAAATGGTGAAACAAATATTCCAAGTTCACCGCTTTTTCTCCGTCGAGCTTCAAATATTAAATCTTCAATATAGTGTACTCCGAGATAAAGCCTGATTTCTGTTATCCAGGAAATGTTCATTTTTCTAGACAAAGACATCTTTTCTAAATCTTTGTTTGTCTTCAATACTATGACGCTTAATGCAGGTCCTCGAGAATCTTTCTTTAGTCAGATTAGTTATATGAAGGGCTTCATTATATCTCCCTGTCCGATAGTAATACATAGCTAAATACAGTGAATGCGAGATGGTTCCTATTCTTGAGGACAATTTCAGAATGTTGCGGAGGTTTCTGTCTAAATGATAGACACGTTTACGTGGAAAATGTGAGGCATTATATAATATAATAAATGGAATAAAAGCAAAGACTTCTGCTGTGCAGCACTGTAATGTCAAGGACTGGTATTGTGACTTTGGCAAATGTAACAAAATGTCTAAATATTTTAAAAAGGAAAAACATTCTTCGGAATCCTTGAAATTTTTACAATTAATGTCCGATACTTCAGAATTTATAATATCTTCAATACAACATTGACATCCGAGATCGTAAGATTGTGATATAGCGCGAGGGATCACAGGTGGCAGTCTGCTGAGGACTGGTTCAAGGATGGATCTGAGGGTCGGACTCAGGAGTACACAGGATACGCCTAGTCTGTAATACTGATTAAGTTGTTCTAACAGGGATTCCCATGCAGTACCGACAACCTTGTTTAAAAACATATTAATTTGTGGAATAAAAAAATTGGGAAATTTACCACGATTAACACAGTGAATGAGGTATTTAAAACACATCCAAAAGCATTCCAGTAATTTGTTAGGACACCAGCTTAAATGCCCTACTTGTATTAACCAGAACATTGTTGTCTTCATTAAGTAAGAGCACAACAATGGTTCCTCCATGCTGTTACTGATAACTTCAGTGAGAAATATCTTAAGGAGTCCATAACATAAAAACTGAGTGTGATTCATGATGTACACTAGCTTTTGTTCGACAAGAGAAAAGGACAATCTCCATTCCAACTCATTTTCACTGGTAGTACATTTACTCCCAATAGCAACACAGTGATAATTATTGTTTAAAATATCCTTAAGCACGCTTGTTAGAGGCCAATTGTGTCTAAAGCATCTGTCTATCCACTTTTCTGTACTTTTTGGCCAATATTTGCTTGCGAAACAAACTGCCATATCAGTGGGTAAAGAGCCTTTGTATCTAGTGACACAAGGACCATGATAAGTCAAATTTTGATACCCCTGACATTATTCTTTAAGAAATGCTTGCTTGAATAAAACATTTGATAGATAAATTCTTTCATCGAAGGGAAACATTGATGACCTGAGTACATTGTCTCTAGGCGTTGTAAGAAGTTGTAACCTAACAAATCCAGGTGGGGTATAAGTGTCCTCCATGAGAAAAATATTATGGTTTGATGAATTGTTTGCTCTTAACTGGGAGATCTCATTTATTAGTTTACAACGACGACACCAGTGCATGTAATCTTCGTCTGATGTTTTAAACCTGAATCCCTCCCGACGACTTCCGCTTAGCATACTTCTACCTCGGAACCCGCGTTTCGTCACATCAGATATATTCTGGTCTATCATATCCTCCATGTCCTTCACGTCACGTCTGATGCGCACTTTCGTCGGGGACCCTATCTTATGACAAATACCAACATATAGGACCTCTGATAGGCGGTGAGAATTATCCATTCTGTAAATTTTGTATTAAGAATTTATAATATTTTGCATTTAGTAAAACGAAAATATAAAACAAAACAAATAGACGGTTTCGATTGAATTGTGTTTTGTTATGAATAAGGTAAATGTTGACGAAGGTGTCCATACAAAATACATTAATAACGTGTATTATTGCAGTTATTTTAATAATGAAAGCCTATTATATTTAGCAGTGAATTTTTTTAAGTTCTTTTAGTAGATACGAATGTCTCTTTAATCAAGTGCAATGTTTATATCTTTACTACGCTAAATCTAATATATATACAGTTATATGTGGGGAATTGTTTTATTGTTTCTTAGAATGTATGATCTAAAATCTATTCTACGAGAAAAATGTTTCATATGTTGATCATTCCTAAGGGTGTACAATGGTATATTTATGGGCATATATATACCTTTCTATCTCTTTGAGAATGACAAATAATTAAAGTTTATTTTGCTACCAATTTTATTTTTCATGCCCCGGTAATCGAAGATAGTTCTTGCCCTATCCGTCCGTCCGTCTGTCTGTCTGTTTGGCTGTTAATCTGTTTGTCTGTTTGTCCGCAGAACTCTTACCTTGCTCATAACTTTTGATTGGTTAAGGCTATGGCTTTCATATTTCACATGTGTATTTCTTGTGACAAGACCTTTCTTTAGATACCATCAAATTTGGCCTAATAACCTTGTCCTTGGATTCTAACCCGGTTTTGCAAAATTTTACCCAACTTTAACCTTGGCCATAGTTTTTGAACAGTTGGTGCTAGGGCTTTCATACTTTAAGGCTTTCATACTTTAAATATGTAATCCTTGTGAAAAGACCTTCCATTGGAAAGCAACAACTTTCACCCTTTGACCTTGACCAAGGAGTTTGACCTACTTTTAAAAACTTTAACATTGGCCATAACTTTTTAACGGATAGGGCTTTTATACTTCACATATGTAATACTTGTGACAAGACCTTTCTTTAAATACCAACAATTTTGACCTTTTAACCTTGACCTTGGCGTTTGACCTACTTTTTAAAAAACTTAAACCTCTGCTATAACTTTTGAACATGTGGTGCTATAGCCTTTATATTTCACAAGTGTATTTCTTGTGAGAAGAGCTTACTTGGGTACAAACATATTTGATTTGCCTTTGAGAAAGTTTAACTTTCGCTATAAGTTGCCATACGGGTAAATCAATGTTTCACAAACACATTTGGTTTTAAATATGTATAACTTTCATAAAAAATAGTTTGAAAGTGTTGTTTGATCATTGTTTGCATTATTCCATCTTAACTCAATCAAGGGTTAGTTAATGATTAAATGAAGACTGTATAGACAACTGAATTTGAAAAAAAAAATGTAGAATGGGTATCTTATTTCCTTTTGGGACATTTCGATATAAAAAAAAACAATATCATTTTCATTGAAAATAGGTATACACTTACTCTTGAACCTATGTGGTTTGTAGCTGTGGATAATATTTAATTCCTGTTATGCGACATATAAAATTAGCATATTGATGTTACGTGTGCTTAAGAGCTTAAGACTTGAAAGATAAAGCCAACGTTAAAATCATTAATTGTGTTAAAAATGGAACATTAAAAAAATTGTTAACATTCAGAACTATTTATTGTATATTCAAAGGGCTTTTCAAATCAAGCTTTATCTACTAAACATTTAAAGCTAGCATGGAGAGAATTCCTTGATGCGTCGAGGGAAAATAGCTCTACATCGAAGAAATAAAATACCCACAATGACTTACAGCAAAAGCATTAGTGAATTATTTAAAAACTTTGTACATGTAAATTACATAGGAATGTTTCATTTACTAAGGTATATACAAAAATATCGATTGCTATTGTGCTATGTTTTGCTGTAAAAAATAGTTTTATTAGATAGTATTTAAAAAAACAATATCTAAATCTTAAATCGTTTAAATTAAAAAAAAAAATCTAACTTGATCATATAAAAGAGTAAAAGAAAGAACAATTATTTTTAAGTATATAAAGTTATGATTTTGAATGTTTAGGAATGGAGAGGATAAGACATTGCAAAGTCAAAATCAATCAATGCCCTGTCAAGATTTCTGAAAATTGGCGCATATGTTTGGGAAGGGGCAGAAAGGGGTAGAACTAAATATTTTTTTTACTATAGGTACGGTTGTCACGTGCCCTAATGCGCCATGGAGATTGTTTTCAACTTCTTAATCAAAAATGCGGGTGTGCTCTGTCAGCAGAGGAAAATTACTCCACCTAGGTACCTGATCCCACCTCTGGGAATTCCTGGGTACGTGTTTATAAATGTCAGCTTCAATGATTTGAATGGTTTGAAGTTCTTATGAGATCGATCACTGTTTGTTATCTTTACCCATTTAAATTTTTCAGACAATAAATACACAAATTCTTCGTCATGACTTTAAAGTATATGTATAAAATTTAATTTTATTATTTAAAAAATGTACAGGAGTTGGCAATTTTGCATTTGAAATGAATACACAACTTTGGAGTTCACCTACCTGTTTTTGTTCTATCATATATTACTGCCACGAAAGATAAAAATTTCCGGTATCAGTTAGAGTAAAAACACCGCATTTTTACTGACAACCTTAAGTCAAGAGAAGCACAAAACAGTGTAACTCTAAGCGGACATCTGGTAAATGGTATACTCGAAATGTGCTTTAGTATATATATTTGTTTTACTGTAAACTGTGATTAGACAAACACTTAAGATACCGGATATAGGAGATTTGGAAAATGTTGTAACGATTTTTGGAAAAATGATTAATCACAAATTGTCCAATCATATCGTTTAAACAATGTTTTTTCGACATAGTGTGGCATTTTTATGTGCAAGTGTGTAATAAACGTTACGACAAGGATAAACATAGCCTGTAAAATAATTAAAAAAAATTATAACAAAAATAAATAAATATATAATAAATGATTTCTTACATGGAGTGGATTATTCATCTTTACATAAAAAAAAAAATCATTCAAATTTTAGCTTCCAGCTACATCACTTCAAAATATAACTAGTAATTTATATTATATAAGTTTATTTCCATGCTGTTTTTTTTTTAAATTTAATTTGAAAGTGGGGGTGTATGTTTCCTATTATAAAATTTTTAAAAACTTGGGTATTCTAAGACATGAATAGAAAGTATCTTCTAGAAAAAAATTGCTATTAGGATATTCATTGTAAATATACTCTTCATTATTGTTGCAATTAGGTACTCACTATGGTTGGATAATTCGGATCTATGCGTCTAATCTTTACTAAAGAGATGGGCAGTAGCGTATATTCCAAAACGTGATAAAGGCTGTAGTCAACGCATACTTTTGCAAGGTATAAAAATCATAGTTTAAGACAGAAACTGGGGAAAATATGGTCATAGTTCTCGCCTTAAATGTTTGATGTCGAATGTGAAAAGTATTTTTTGCAAGATTCATTTTATACTTATCTTTCCTTAGGAAATGTTTATTCGAGAAGGACGCTTGCTTACTAGGCTAGGTAAAAGGATTTAATTGTATGAGGTCATAATTCAGAAATATTTAGTAAGTGGCGATCACAACAATTTTGATTTCATGATCATTAAAATTCATTCATGGAATGTCATACTGGCAGTCCATGGTCAATTGACACTCACAGATTTCTTCATTTAAAAAGTGTTTTATAAACACACATAATATAGGACATTATATAATAAACCCACAAACCCAAAATAATTTTCATATTTCATAAAAGATCTAGCGCGCAACCTCAATGTTTATTCTACTCTTTTCTCTTGAATAGCCTGATTACCCTTCCCCATATGGCGTCTGTCTCATCAGTAAGGGAGACCTAATCTCCCCATACGGCGTCTTTCTCAACAGTTGGGGAGACCCTATCTCCCCATACGGCGTCTGTCCCAACAGTAGGGCAGACCCTATCTCCCATACGGCGTCTGTCCCAACAGTAGGGCAGACCCTATCTCCCCATGCGGCATCTGTCCCAACAGTAAGGGAGACTCTATCTCCCCATACGGCGTCTGTCCCAACAGTAGGGGAGACCCCCTCTCGCTTATATATTCCAGTTTGTTTCTAAGGTGAGGTCTAGCCCACACTTGAACAGTAAGGAATATATGCAACTTATGGATCCGGTTGAATTGTTTTGTTTTATAATGAAATAAAACATTTTTTTTTTCGAAATGATCTTAGAGAATAAAGATTTCAACATGTATGTGCGTTTCCTACATATAATAAAATGTGCACTATCTCCAATCAGCTGTAGAAAATGACTCTTCATAGGTCTGACGTCAGCATGATATCATTTATTTTTTAACTTGTCACTGTTTATACGGTGCAGAAATAAATAAGGACAAAATACTGAATCAATTTTTTTTATTTTTATTTATTGATAAAATTTTGTGTTCAGTATGTACAGAAATATATTCTTTCATTTTGTCCCATAAGTCTTTGATTTTTTGAGTTACTTATCCTTCTTCCTTCTTCCAGAGTGTGTGACATTTCCTGAAATAGCAGTTATCACAAGCTTCACATGTCTAGGCTTCCGTTATTATTAATACAAGATGAATTTTCTTTTATCATATTTGAAATTATTTTTGTAAAATGTTTGGTTATTCACAATTCATGATATTGCAAAATTTAAAAAAAAATGTATTAATAGACACACAGTTTGTGTAACAGACCTATTTCTATACGAGAGCAGCTTCTAGGAATTCTTATTTCAAAGGATTTCTTACTCATCCTAATTGATATGACTGAATAAACGATACAACTCCACCATTAAATTTATTATCGAAGCAAGCATTCAAACAACATATCTTTTTAAAGTATATGTTTGAAACTGTTTATGGATTTTTTTTTCTTTGAACCTAAACTTGAATTTAAATCAGTGAAATGCGAAACTCAATTATATTTGAAACAGTTGCACTTTTTAGAAACATTAAGATACGTAGAAACAAACTATAACTTTAATTTTAAATTTCATCTAGCCCCTGCCCTTGTGATATTGATTTTATGATCTCAGGGTAGTATACATACGCTTTTAATCAAATAAGTGACTAATTCAAATTCAATACAGAACGAGGTATATCATGTTATTTCAATTATTTTTAAAATAACGTGATAATATAGAACCTTTACTATAATAAAATTCAGGTTAAATATGTATCTATACGTGCACATTTATATTCTGCTGATTTCTTCTAAGTACGCCTTAACAGTTCTGAGTCTCTCTCTCTCGATCGAAACTTTCGGAAAGATCGAACTTGCCTTCTAAGAAATGAGACTTGCATTTGAGGAAGGAGCTTGAAACTGTCAATAATAAAAGCCCTGTCTCTCTTCAAGATCTGTTTATAAGTAGAGAAGTATATTAATGCTGCATAAATTTCTATGCCAAAAATTATAAGGTAAGGAAAATAATGTCTCTTCTTTGATCTGAGGCAGCAAGGATAGGAAATACTCTTCCAATTTATATTCAAAGTTTAATATATCTTAAGTTCTCTAAGAATGAAAAAGGTAAAGATATAAACAGTGCAAATCTCAGAAGAGGGACTAAAACACCGACCCATTAAATTCCAAAAGGTGGGTAAGAACTAACAGACAATACATTAAGGTATGCACTATTGTGGGAATTTATCACTCTTTCACTTTTTTTTTTACTTCTTCTTGAAACAGTTCAACGTTAACAATATTACACTGCCAACAATATCCGTACAGGAATTCAGGGAAAAGTGGTTTTTTTAAGTGGTTTAATTTATTTAAGTGATTTCATTGTTCAAATTCTCAGTTGCTACCCATTTTTTATCGACTTAGGTCAATCGCGGCCGAGATTCGAACTCATGACCTTCCGATCACGGAGCGAGCGCTCTACCTACTGAGCTACCGTGAACGGTATTATACAAAGAAGAATACGTACTCTGTCTCTTGAAAAATAAATAATGCATCACCTATTTCCATTTGTAACATGTATTTAGCACTAACTGTGGTCAAATCAAAGTTCAATATTTCATACAGATTAAAAAGAAATCAAATTCCAAAACAGCCATTTTTTACTACTTTCTTGCTTAAATGATACACTAATGTTATTGATGCCCCCCATCCCCCTTCTACGTAATTGTACCCAAAGCTGCTGAAAATGAGTGAGAGTGGGTATCCCCCCCCCCCTCCAACCTTTCTTGAAAATGGATTTAAAGTTAAAGTTTTTAATTTCTTTCGTCGTCGTCTTCTTTTTTAATTGTCGTTTATTTCATGCTTTATTGCTTGTCAATTATTTTTCTTATCCCCCCCCCCTCCCATTTTTTTTTCAAAAAAAAAACCTATTGGTACGTGTTTGTGAAAACATGCATACTACTGATGGTAGTGCTTCTTTCTTTCTTTTTACGATGGGATCTCACAGTTCCCGTGGAATTGATTATGTATTAAATACATGTACGAGGGGTTATCCAAAAATTCGTGGACTGATGCGATTAAATTAATACGAGTTAGTCTGTGCTTTCAAAATTTAATAGGAACATAAAACAACAAAAGTTTAAAAAGTGTTGAAAATTTTAACTTGATATGTTGATAATTTGCCAAATTATCAGGAAATAAAAAAGACATAATGTGATTATCCAGCGCTGACGCTGTTTAGTTTTATTATGCCTTCCGACAACGTCATTCCTTCACAATATCCGCTCTCTCTACCTCATACACTTATCTTGATGAGATTCCCTGAAATTAAGTAAAGACCCGTCTTGTAAACGTTTATATAACTTAACACAATCTGATTAAAATCAAATCCCTTGATCCGCTCACATAGATCGCTAAACAAGGATCTGAAGAAACCCCATTTAGGGTCATCTCCCGGTGACCTTTCAATTATCCAATCAAACCTTTGCTTGTAAGAAATTAGAAGTATCTCGGAATTCAGTTACAGAAGTGAAAGTCCCGATGATACACGAACGGAAAATTGTGACCTGGTTTCCGTAACCTGTCAAAAGGACGACCACAGTCTTTTCTGAACAGAAATATATTTAGTACTTGCATTTGCCTCGTTCTTTTTTTTCTTTTTCTTTTTTTTAGCTCTTTGTTTTGTTCGAAACGGTATGATCTTCTCCTCTACATTCATTTTCCCGAATGTCGCTTAAGTACGATCTCTCTGATTGGTCAAAATTTTAATGAATATTTTTATTAGAAAGGTCACCAGGAGATGACCCTGAATAGGGTTTCTTCAGATCCTTGTGTAGCGATCTATGTGAGCGGATCAAAGGATCTGATTTTAATTAGATTGTGTAGCGATCTATGTGAGCGGATCAAAGGATCTGATTTTAATCAGATTGAACTTAACAATGTCATGAACAGAGAATTTTAATGTTTATCAAATTGTAAATGGATCTATACAAGTGAAAGCTACTCACTTGATCATGCCAACTGAACATATCTTATCTCACCTTAATCCTTTTTTTGAAATTTGAAAAATGTACTCTGGATGGATTTTATTTCTCTGTAGCTCGTTTAAACATTTTCGAGGTCTATTCCAATTTCCCCAGGTTAAAACTTTATAGAATTTTTTCCCGGGTTAAAACTTTATAGAAGTTTGGAAAAAGAAGCTCCTTACCCTTTTCGACGTCATTACAAGCATTTAATTGTTTGGACATTCCATTTAAAATTTACTATAAAATTTCATAGAACTTACAGAATGAGGTAAAAATTGCAAATATTTCGGAACAATTTTTTCTTATCAGATGAGTGAAATAACGAGATTTTCGAATGACAATTGCTCATATCAAAAGAGTTCTTTTTTCTCAGTTACACTCAGGTAGAAAAAATGTCATCTACGAGTTTGTGCCGCCTGGACATATCTTTGTTTACAAAAACATCAACAATTTATTAAAAGATATAACTAATGATTTATAGTTTATAAAATAGATAGACAAGATGATGCTAATTAAATGTTTAAAAGTTCATTGATGTTCACATAGCGGTTTTAATTTAATAGCGCTAGTCCCTGAACTTTTTAATAACCCCTCGTATATCCACTTTTATTTCTTTTAAACCTTGAGTTATAAATATTCGGGAAAAAAAAGTTGAACTCAAATTTATAAAGAAATTCAAAAATCTGAAGAAGTGTGTGTGTGTGTGTGTGAGTGTGTGTGTGTGTGTATATGTGTGTGTTTCAATTATATATGTATAATGTAGCACTCTCATTTTTTTAAGAGGGGTCCGTATTTCTCAGGGGGGGGGGGGACTTCTTTGTCTTCGTTACTTTTACATAGAACCGTTTAACTCTGAACACCCCCCTCTCTCCCTCTTTAGTTCCGCGCATGTAGGTTCAATGATTCGTAACATGTGTCATGAGTCTGGGATCTGAGGACGTTTTCATTAATCGTTTGTCTCAAAATGCGCTGAGTGGTTATTTCTAAAATGCGCTTATTAGTATGGTACTATTTTATTTCAACCATTTATGAAGTTTGTGATGCATGTCGATGCAGATGTGTCAAAATACTAATTTGTGTTTTGTTAGGTTCCAAACATGATATATAAGATCTATGTTTATTCAACCCTACATATTATCTGTGTATGTTTTCTCGATCTATGTCAATTTCATAACATAGTGGTTATGGCGATGAGTAGCCGGGATTTGGAGTTGAAAACATAAATTCGCACAAAAATAAAAAAAAAAAGACTACACATTATTTGAAATAATTTTTATATCATGCTGATGAATTGAATTTAGAATAAGGTAAAATCTTGAGCCAGAACCGAGGGTGCGCACCTTAACAAAAAAAAATGCTATAGTTTACTATAGTTTTAACTATAGTAAATCAAAGTGTCAAAGTTATCACTATAATAAATCAAAGTTTTCAAAGTGATCACTATAGTGTCATAGTAATCACTATAGTAAATCAAGGTTTTCATAGTGATCACTATAGTAGATCAAAGTTTTCATAATTATCACTTTAGTAAATCAAAGTGTCAAAGTTATCACTATAGTAAATCAAAGTTTTCATAGTGTCATAGTTATCATTATAGTTAACTATAATAGTTTTTTTTATAGTATTTTTTGTTAGGGCACAAAAGTCGAGTTACTGCATGCTGTCAAGTTTTGTTTAGCAAGTAGTTTTCGTCTTTTTTTCCCTTATACCACAAAATAAAATATTTTAAATCAGATCTTTATTTTAAAACTTTTTCAATGATAAAAAACAATATAAATCATTTTCATTTATATTAATATAGGGTAATTCCCGTTATTCCACTGTGGTAATCGGACTTGAGAGATTTCACGCTGAAAAAGTAAAATTTTTGACCAAATCCAAAAAATATCCTGGAGATTACCCAATCAGATAAGGAAAAGCTTCAGCAGATTCCTATGTCCGCCATGGATTGCTCAGATAAAGGAAACACATTCAAATCAGCTGCAGCAACAACAGAGACATACAATCAAGTCAGGAACTTTTATAAAAAAAAATATTATTGACCCAGCCTACTTAACTGCCGAACACAATATTTTAGTGTACCGTTTTAAACTGCAGGTTTCCAATTATTGCGAACTTGACTGTAGACATTATTCTCGCACATAGTGGCTAAATATGTGCTCATGTCAGGTAATGTCGTTATTGGAACTGCCACTGCTCTTTTCCATTAATAATGGTTATTATTAATTATTGCTATATATGTCTAATTTGACAAAATTTTCCTTTCCTTTCTTGTATTAAACAAAACGGATTTTTTACATCCGCAGTGTTTGGTCTAAATTTTGTTACCGCTTTTCCTTTCCGGTATTAAATTCCCGATACTGATCGAGATAACAAAGACACATTTTTGGTTAAGGAAAAAGACCACTAATTATTTTCCCATAGAACTCTATACAAACCTTTTGCCCTCTCACTACTCTACTAATTCAATTTCAGACAAATCCTTGGCACCATTTGAAACTTTATTCTAAGCCCTTATAAAAAAAGCCCGAAAAAAATATAGGGTCCCATGGCGTTTATAGGTCAAAATTGCAGTTGTTTACAACTTATAGCGATCGGCAATAAATGTCACTCTGCCAAAAATATCAACCCCCACTCCTACAATCTCCCCTGGTATTTCTATATTTTCTGTAATATTCCTACATTCCATCATTTATTTCAAACATTAATATTTTTACTTTAAAATGAAAATAATGACATACCTAAATTCAGCCAATCAGGTAACACACACTATTCAGTACTCTATACTACTTTCCATAACAAACAAAACCACGTGTACATCCGAGGATTTGGTGCTCTCATTCCTATACTTACATATTTACCTATCCCAGAATTAGTCAATTTTGTAATTTTCAAAGACCTTATACCTACCAATGTATATGTATGAAATTTGAGGCCTGTCACTTCAGTGTCCTGAAAACTGTCACCATCTAAATTAATGACACCTCCCTGCTGCAAGTAGTGTTCTAGGGAATGAATAACTTTCATTCCTGTGATCCGAACTGGATATAGTTGTGATTGTAATGAACAAAATATTTATACAATTGCATGACTTTGTTTTTTGATGTTGATAAAATGATATAAAGTCACATTTGTGTCAATTTTTTCATAAGGGTGGATTCTACCCAGAATTTAAAAAAAGCCGCAAAATTTGACAAATCATACCTAATTAAGCAAAATTTAAAGTTTTTAAAAAGACTCAGAATTTTTTTGATGCTTATGAGAAGTAAATAATTTAAGACTCTGATATACTTATTGATTCTTATCTAACCCATCCTGCTGATTAAGTATGTGCAGAAATGTTTCACCACCCCCCAGTGAAAGGCACTTAGAGAAATAGCAGGTGCCCCCTATTATATTTGTTTACAATTAATTTAAACAAGAGAAAGGCAATCCTTTTGATAACAAATTAAAGTTCAGTCTCTGTAGTCTTAAACAGTACTATCCATAAGTTACATTATTGACATTTATGCCTAGAAAAGGGGAATTCAGATCAATTTAAAAAAAAAAAAAAAGCAGAAATGCAATAAGTATTACTTCAAACGCCAAAATGTACCACACAATAATAGGCTGGAAAGTGAAAAGACGAAAAATTTACCTGTAATGTACAGAAAAGTGTCCAGCAAAATACATCAGGTGGATAGCGCGTCTTCGTCTTCTTCTTTTAAAGATAAAATGCTCATGCGGATCAGGTACCGACCTCTCCCGGGGCCGAGGAAGCTGAAAGATGAAAGTCCTCTACAGTGCTTAAATGAAAATGAATCAGTAAAGTTAGTCAAATTAAGCACAAAGCAATAATGAAACAGCAATATTTTTCAAGTTTTCTGGAAAATTAACAATTTACATAAATGGTACATCAGCTGATTATTTAAAAAATTGATCCCGCAAGGGTGGGGTACATGTTATACAATATTACATGTAATTACATGTAAATACATGAAAGGTCAAATGTGATACATGCAGTTTAAAGCCATTCCAGTAATTCATGAAAAAAAATCAGAAGCCTAAGGTCCCAACAATAAAGATTTCATCATGTTGAAATTCTGCATGTCTGGTTAGCAAGTCTAAGGGAAGTAACTCTAAATACAAAAACTGGAAAGCAGCAGAAAATGAGTTACAGAGGGCCACTGTGATGAAACAACAGGCTGCAAGAAAGGGAAAATACAGACATTTGTGTAGCTACAACAAAGAAACAACTTAACTACAAATTCCTCACCCTGCAGTCCAAGGGAAGCAATCCAGAGGATCACATACAATACCAGACATGAGATGTCAAGACAGAAAAATGTGCTCCTTTCACATGACCACCAAAAAAAAGGCCCTTTTAAGGGTCAACAAAAGTATTCGAAAAGATACCAAAAGTGGGAACGTGTAAGAAACTAAATACATGTAAAAATAAACACCAGGTCACAGTCCCTACACTTCCATATATATACACATATAAAGCAATAACATAAAAATACATACATGTACATACATAATACATACATATATTTATACATACATACAAACATTCATCATAAGAGCAATCTGATGCACTTTCTTAACTTACTTTCCTCCTCTGGCTATGTAAACTGCACAATCCTATACCAATTTCTACTTTCTTCTCTAACCCCCCCCCCCCTCCCTTTTACAAAGGACACAATTCCCCTCAATTCCCACCCCCCCCAAAAACTAATGAAGTTTTTTGCTATATTTTCTCTCGGTATGTCTTCAATACTCAAATAAATAGCTAAAAAAACTTTTCATGACTTTCAATTCACTTAACATTGTAAAAGTTGGGGTCTCTATAGGGAAAAGACCACAAATTATTTTCCCATAGAACTCTATACAAACCTTTTGCCCTCTCACTACTCTACTAATTCAATTTCAGACAAATCCTTGGCACCATTTGAAACTTTCTAAGCCCTTATAAAAAAGCCCGAAAAAAATATAGGGTCCCATGGCGTTTATAGGTCAAAATTGCAGTTGTTTACAACTTATAGCGATCGGCAGTAAATATCACTCTGCCAAAAATATCAACCCCCACTCCTACAATCTCCCCTGGTATTTCTATATTTTCTGTAATATTCCTACATTCCATCATTTATTTCAAACATTAATATTTTTACTTAAAAATGAAAATAATGACATACCTAAATTCAGCCAATCAGAAACACACACTATTCAGTACTCTATACTACTTTCCATAACAAACAAAACCACGTGTACATCCGAGGATTTGGTGCTCTCATTCCTATAAGCCTAAGGTACTCAAAATAAAATGACTTATCCTTTTTTGTACATACGCTGTATGTTGTTTTCTTTTGTGTTTCTGTTGTATACCTGGCTCTATGTTAAAAAAAGGACTATTTGTTTAAATGCAACTGCAATGGTATTGACAATGTTTATTGTACTCTTTTTTTTTATTCTGAGTGAGCCTGTGTTGGTGCTCTACAACAGAATCAAAATAGATTATGTCTTTTGATATATCTTGCATATCTCTAAATGTAAGGGGGTTAGGTTAATCTAGTAAAAGAAGATGTTTGTTTACATGGTTTAAAGAGAAATTTCCCAATCATTTTATTTATTTACAAGAAACACATTCTACTGAAGAAGATCAGCAGACATGGAAAACTAAGTGGGAATCGGATATCATTTTTACCCATGGAGAATCTAATAGCAAAGGGGTGGAAATTTTATTTCCACATCATATAAACTATAAAATAATTGAACACACAAGTGATGATACTGGCAAATTTCTGAAAGTATATATTTTACTAGATGATTCAAAATTTACAATGATAAATATATATGCTCCAACAGAAGATAACTTGGTTGAACAAGTTGAATTTTTAGATTTTTCGTTGAATCATTTAGAAGAAGAGAGTGAAAAGAATTTGATATTAGGCGGTGATTTTAATATTAGTTTAAACCCTATTATAAATAAACAAGGCGGAGGCATTGAAGGGAAATCCAAAATACAGAGATACACTAATCGTTGCAATGAATGATCTAAATTTAATAGATATACGGAGAGAGAAAAATCCAGATAGAAAACTTTTCACTTTTTTACGAAAAATCCAATTATTTTATCAAGATTAGATTTTTTCTTGATTCCAGCTTTTATGGTACACTTTGGAACGACAAGTATAAAAACATCAATAAAAACAGCTCATAGTGTTATTACCTTAACTTTAAAGGGAAAAAATATTTGTAGATAGAGGCCCTGGTTTATGGAAGTTTGATGCATCCTTACTACAAGATGAGGTATTTGTAGAGAGAATTAAAAAATGTTGTGAGGCGAAGAAGAAAATGAAGATGTAGGAAGATTATGTATCAGATGTTCAATATCTAGGCATTGTAGAGTAATTTTTGTAATTAAAAAGTTTGGAAGCAATAATCGATATATATTTATAAGAAATACAAGATGTGGACTTCAACTTGAAATATGGTGGAACACAAGACTGGACCCTTTTGTGATTAAAATATCACTAATATTAATTGCGTCGATTCCTTTGTTTGTATATTGAAGTTTAAGGAACAAACGGGTTGTTTGAGCAGTATTACCTTCCGTAAAACGTGGCGGTTTAAAAATATATGATTTGCAATATCCATAATCACAGATCCAAGCCTGTATTCTGCTGTCGAAGAATCCAAATATGGACTTTCTTTGACCTTTTCAAACAAACCATATAGAACTTTCAAAAGGAAAGAGTAAAGCTTGTTGCGAATGTGATGGAGACCTAACTGTTTATTTACATAAGGTAGTAGTGAATCAAAAGAAACATCGTGTATAATAGGTTTATTGTATGAACGAAAGATTATCAGTGCTTTTTCATATTTTATTGTCATTGCTTCCATGTGGAAAGGCTGTGCCTAGTTTCCTAATACAGTATTCTTCTCGCTGTCTACGGAAAGGTGTACTCAATGATTAACTATTAGTATGATGGTAAATCTTTTGTAGAATTCCAACTTTCATTGATAAGATAGAATGAACAGGTAAATTAAAGTGCTTGTAGGCAAGCTGTTGGCCCCGTTTTTTTTAAATTTGAAATCTGTGACCCGATATTCTTTTATAAAGTGAATCCTTGGTTTCACCAACATAAATAGGCCCACAAAGGTTACATTTTATTCCGTAGACAACATTTGCAGATTTGCAGTTCCGATTTTCCCAAGCTTTGGTTTAGAAGCTATGTCCTGTCAAAATGCTAGTAAAAGAACAGTTTGCAATCAAAACATCACGTTTATCTATTTTTTTTACCCTGGTGTATGTAAAATAATGTAAGTGAATTTTTTCGAGCAGGAGTTAAATGCCATGTGTGTTGTGGTAAAAAACATATTTATTACTTGCCTTAAGTAAAGTTTTGCTGGATCTTTGAGAACTCTTGCATTTGAGAAGTTTCTGATGATGTCATTTCAAATCTGTTGGTGTTACAGTATATTAATAATGCGTTCTAGCAAAATGGAAAGGGTGTTTTCCTTCGGTTATAATATTAAGGGCAGACGACTGTCAAATCAAAGAAATTTAAACGATTTTCCATCTTGTAACACACGATATGCAGTTTCAATTCGCATTAAATTATATGATCTGTGCGTGTAGAACCAAATGTGGAGACATGACTACAGTCATTTATTAACGAATATAAATGGCAAAACATCCAAAATAATGCACAAGGTCTAACACATGGCAACCATCATGTAATTAATATACAGAACACATCTAGCAAAAATAACATCATACAATCTTAAATATTCAGTATTACGCAATGAGGTTTCGTACGGTACAAAACCTTGAAAAGTAAACAAAATGTTTTGGTAATATGCAACCACGCAACCTCACTGATTAATACTGTAAGCTGTGATTTAATGTTGGGTTTCTTCACATTCTTAATTCATCAGGTGGTAGGTGATTTAATATTATCTTCCAACCACTTTTGACTCTGCACAATAAATGATAGACTTGAGTTGAAACTATCTTTGTAAACATCAAGAGATATTATGACTGTAATTAATATCATGTCATAACGATAGGCCATGGACACAATTCACATAAGTTTTTTCAATTGTTTTTTTTTAACGAAAAAAAAAAGTATTTCATTCAAATTGAATGGCTTGCTGAATATTTAACTTAAACCATTGCTTTGTCCTCAGAGAAAAAAGAAATGCCCTTTGGCATAACAATAGGCCATGGACACAATTCACATGTTTTTGATTCTTTTTAAAGAAAAAATTAAAATAGTATTTCATTCAAATTTAATGGCTTGCTGAATATTTAACTTAAACCATTCATCTGTCCTCAGAGAAAAGAAATACCCTTTGGCCATAGGTAAAAACATACTTAAGTTTATAAATGATTTCCTAAAAGATTTCAGTTGAAGGCAAACAGAGAGTTACTTCCCTTTTGAGTAGAGACATATTGATCACTCATTTAAAAAGGAGATGCAAACAAAATTGCATCAATGAATTGTTTGGTTGACAAACCTGTTACACAATTCACTTAATACACGAGCATGGGGACAATTTACAATAATCATCATATGTATTATTATCAGTAACTCCAAAATGACAAAAAATCTTTATTAAGGGCTCTTACTATCGACAAACCCGTTTCAAAAAATTATAAAGCTATGATTATACAAGTAAAATGAATGTGTAGTCTTAAAAACGTTAACTCTTTTTCAAGATTTCTCGAGAATGTTCCATACATGAAATGAGAAAATGTATACTCGTACGTTTATAAGAGGAACAGCAAAAATGAGAATTTTGAACATGATAGAAAATTTAAAGTTTCTTAATACTTTAGAAATCTGAATGTGCAGCATTTGACGCCAAAATATTTCCAGATTTTATAACTACCCATGCATCCAATGTTTTCTTTGTAGCAAGTGTCCTTGAATGATAAACTTTCCAACAAAATCAACTCATATTTTCAAAAACACTTACCCCTTTTCACGGTAAGCATATCATATTTTAAAACAGATTTATTCTAATGTTGTGGGTTCATGATTCAAAAATAACTTAGAAAAAGACCACTTTTAAAAGGGGACGTTAAAATAGAAATAGGATATTGATTGAATTTCAATTGAATAGACATGCATTGCAAAAGGTTGACACAAACGTCTATAGTGTTGCGAAATGAGATACCAGTATCATTGCTTGTTATACAAAAAATATTCAACCTCTTTAAAGGATGCACTTCTTGGTTTATATTCTACCCACATTATGCATTGCCTTATTTCCACTAAACACTCTCATAATAAATTATTTGTTTAGCTAATTGATCAAGTACCACATTCTGCACAATGTAAAGCAAAATGTAAAGCGAAAACTTGTAGGAATTTCTCCTAGTTGTTTTAATACTTGTCACTAGTGAGCCTGTGTCCAATTCAGATTCAAAGAAGCCTCTCTAAAGCAAGTCAGGGAAAATGAGTTGAGCTGTATGAAGATAAAAAAAAATCCTTCAGAAAAATCCAGCCCCTCTCCCCCAATAACAAACATGGATAGTGAGTAAATGTATGCCAAGACTTTGTCTAATCTTCTCTTTACTTTGCTTTTGCACAGTACAGTTATCATGTAAACAGTGAATTTGAAACTATACATTGTATATATATTGAATTCTCACGCTTTCAAATGTTTGACTAGAAATACCCTACACTTCCAGCTAATGTAATATTGCTAAACGTAAACAAATGGCTAAGAGATGGTTTTTTTTTCTTTTTATATAATGTCATTTGTAGAAGTTTGTTTAGCTGATAATTGCAAAGTTTTTGTAAGTATGTCATTAATTCTATAGCATGAATATTGTGTTTCATTATTTACAAAATCGTATTACTATCATTAGTTCTGTCTGAGGGGTTTCGCTGCTTTGAGGAGACAGTTAACAGTTAAAATGCATGTAGTTTTCTAAAATAAATGTCAGCAGTATAAAAGTTGTATACCATAATATCTTCAAAGCGTATATATGTCATGGTTAATATGGTTAACTAAATTAACTAGGGCATCGATATCTCGAATTTCATGGATATGACAAAATGAATTTGGCAGTCATAACCACTTTTTCCTTACGCAGCTATAAACATAGCTAAAAAATCTTTACATGTCATGTGAAAGGAATGTAAAAGTTATAACACTTTCCCCGTCATGTCAGCTCAAGTATGCAGTAACTTGACGTCATAGCTAGGTAGTTCAGAGAAGTTACTACAGTTGGAACTGTTTGATATTTTACGGACAGCCTTATCCTAGCCGTGTATGTTTTAAACCTTTTTATCTCGAGTCCTTGAATGTCTCAGTATTTAATTTCGGTCCCGTCGAGATCGAAATAACGATGTTTGACGGTAGGTAAATTTGAAAAAAAACATTGTTTTTTCTGATTTATTTTTTGGCAAAGTGACATTTCTGACCACCACCATGTATCAAATATGGTTTTGACTTCATTTCATGAAATAAAGTACATCACCCTGCTTCTGTCTCAGGACTTTATTTAATGATGCTAAAAGGATTTGTGACACAGGTGTATGCTCTATTAATTATTGGAAAATATAATAAACAATTAATCCTTTATTTCTTTTCCTATAGTACGGTTATTCAATAAGGCTAGCAATGTGGTTTTGGTATTGAAATCATTGTCAGCAACGATTTAAAGAATCATTTCAATCACTATTGAAATCATTTTTTTAATTTACTATTAAAATCTTTATTTCAATACTGAATGCTATCTCAGTAGTTGTTGCAACCTAAGTTCCGTTTTGAAATGCACTTTCAACAACTATTGAAATAATTATTTCAATAGTGAGCGTTATATTAATAGTGGTTGCAACCTATGTTTGGTCTTGAAATACACTCACGCAGGTAGGTTAAGGCTTCCCTTAGAATATCACAGTGCACGCTTTGCCTTCACTTCTCTGAGCTACCAAAATATGACGTCATAATGGAAAATGACGTCAAGTCACTGCTAACTTGAGGTGTTATGACGGGGAGAGTGTCAAGAATTTTACACTTTATTTAAAGCTGCATGTAAAATGCTAGATAGCTATTGGAAAATTCACGGGTCGTTAAAGGTTCTATAAGTCTTATATGTCCGAATATTTTAAAAATACATCGCTTACCTACCCTTGATTGAAATTCAGCATGTTCAAAATGCTTATGAAAAATATACTTTTGTAATGTACTTTGTTTTTTACTCGTGGTTGGAGGTAGAATATATTTTGTGTGCATAAGAGAATCTGGCGCAGGTGATTGATGAGGATTAATCTGAGAATTTTTGTGGAGATCTGTAAGAAGAGGTTATTCTCTGGATCTTGCTTGGGAAAAATTTGTGTTGGTTTTGTTTTAATACATATTAAGATATTGTGTTGAAAAAACCCCGGGCTCAAATTTGTAGGTAAGTTGAATTTCTCAAGAAATATTTTGTACCCAAGTAATACTATGACTTTACCCAAGCACATTTCGGGTACACAAGGAAACGATGAGTTTATATAACAATATGTTAATAATTATTGTGTTAGTCAGCTGCGCAGAAGCGATTTCTATGAAACACTTCAAAAAATTACAAATGAACGTCAAGCGATCAACAAAGTCATGTGATATCATAATAAATATGTTAATATATAGCCGAGGAAACCCTGTATATAAATTGGAAGTACTAAAGTTCAATACTTATAAATTAAAACCAAAACCAACCATAATATATTATGTTTTGAGCGCATTTTAAAGCTTCGAGAAGCCTTAACATAGCTGCGCAACCACTATTGGAATAATTATTTCACTGAAATAATTATCTCAGTAGTGGTCGTTATCTTAATAACGATTGCAACCTGAGTTTGGTTTTGAAATGTGCTCTCAACCACTTTTCAAATGATTATTTCAATATTTTGAGTTATTTCAACAGTGGTTGCAACAAACCGCGTTATTTTAGTAAATATTCATGCAGTATTGAGATCACCTATGAATTTCAATATTGCAAGGGCGTAACAAAGTTAAAATTCTAAGTTTGGTGTAACTTATATCTTTAAACATAATGTTGCTTATGAAAAATTCCGCGATCCTATAAATATTCTACGATTTGATTATTAAATTGAATTGAATTTTGTTGATAAATTCATATTGATGCTGCTGAATTTTTTTGCTAGTCAACTGCAGTAGTTGAAGAAGATGAACAAATAGGCTCAAAAGTCAATTAAACAGTATAAATTGGGAGCAGATCGAGCAAATACGGACCTCTAAGAGCATCAAAGGTGAGATCGAGTGCAATGGAGGCGTAAGCATCCCCGGTTGACCGGTCACACCCGCCATGTGCTCCTTGACATGATCGGGCAAGGTTGCAATATTTCATCGGGATTGCAGGACTTCTCAATTAATACTTCTTGAGTTAACATGGAAAAGTTCGCAGGAATGTTAAGAAAGCATTGAGATCCATTCTCGGAAAATTAAGACTTTTTAAAGAAATTTATTTTTGATGAATTATCAAAGACTATAATTAACTATTGCATAAAGACTACAGAGTGTCTGAGGCCAAGAGGTGCACCACCACGACGTTATCACCTGACAGCTATTAATAAAAAAAAATCCTTAATTCTAAAAAAAACGGAATAACACTTACCCGGGGTATAATAACTTCCTTGAGTAAATAATATAACTGAAAAACTGGTTCTTATGCTTTAAAAGTGCTGCTAGAATCCTACTGTCCGGTCGGGAAAATAATTATTCCACAAATTCGCATGAAACCAAGCCTGATGTTTTGCATTTTATACATATAACCCGAGGTATTTCTCAAACCATGTTTACCATACGATTATAGCTTGACTTTCCAGGTATTAAATAATGCAAGCTTTTGATCTGTACAAATATTATGTTTTGAGGTATCCGGCTTAGAGTTCTTGCTTTGCATTATTGTTGTCACGAATTAGAGCGGAAAGGCTGATCGGAATACGTGGATAGCCAACTGTCTTAAATACAAGATATAATTGATGAAAATAAATCAGCGTTCCCGTTAAACAAACTTTAATTCCAAATGAATCACATTAACAGGTGCTTCAGAATCAGTGACTTGTTCATACCTGGCTGTGTCGGATTAAAATAACGACAAACTGGCATACAATCGTAAGTTTTTATGTTGCTCAATGTTCTTCAACAGTTTAAAATAGCATATCATTTAATTTTGTGGTATTTTGAGGGAATATTATTTTTGTGATCATAATTTCCATATCAATTAAGCCATCCCCCTTTTCTTAGTCTAAGGAATGTTGCAGAAATTCTAGGTTTAGATTTGTATTACGTATTGCATACCTGAACTTCAATTCGAATAAACTATACAGAGTTTGAAATTAAATACCTGAGGTTTATCAGTTAATCATGAAATGTGAACATATATAACGAACAGTGATAATGCTCGTAAGTAGATTTAAACTATACAAATTGTGTGCAGTGCCTAAAATGACCTCCAAAACAGAGGTGGCATCAGATGATTTGGAGAAGTGAGTATCCCATGTCGACCGGACACAATATACTAAACTTTTTTTTTTAATTTACAGTCTCACATATTTGGTATGGAGCAAACTTTACTTAAATGTTTTGATCTAAGTCAGGAAATGATATACCTAAAGACCATAAGCTAAAACATTCAGCTGGGCTGTCAACCATGCAAACAGGGCCTCCAGCCTTGCGCAGAGACATTATTATTTTAGAATTCATCTTTAATTTGTCTTTGATCACTTGTTAAGAATGTAGTTGAAGCATTTTGAAGCAATGCATTTAATTTTTCATTGTTATTTTCAATGAGATGCTGAATCAAAGGTATGAATAAATTGTTAATTCGAAGAGCTTTTTCCATAATAAATTTAAAAAAAAAACAATGATCATTACAAGTTGCTAGAAACATCTCAAATTATGAAAAACATCTTTATCAGATAAACAATCTCAGCAGGTGGTGTCAAGCATTAAAAACATTATATTTTGTATAGAAACGAATTGTTCCCGTCTGCATGGTAAACATATCAAATTTAAAAAAAGTCTTTTCATTGTTGTGTGCCCTATTTTCATTTTTTCACTTCATTCTACCTGAATAAACATACATATCAAATGGTTGGCTCTAGTCGTAAGGGAGTATTGTAAGGTAATAAGTTTACATCAACTAAGATGTAATGAGCTTAGAAAAAAATATCTACGGTCATTAATTTATACCAAAGCTATATTATAGTTTGCCATACATGCACCAATTTCATTGTGCTTTTTTTCAGGTTTTCGAACAACAATTATGGAACAAGTACCAGATACTGCCCAACACTTTATCGAGTGTGATACTGAATTATGTAGGAATATTTCCACATTCTACTGCAACACGTGTCATCGCCGAATTTGTGACCGATGCAGAGAGGTCCATCTTAGGAGAAACACAGGTCATAAGATTGTCCTCTATCAGGAGAAAAAAGTAAACTTCCTTCAGAGAAATGCAGGATTCACCCCACAGAAGATATAAATATCTACTGTGATGATTGCCAGGAACCTGTTTGCTCCACATGCTTTGTTCTAGATCACAGTGACCATATAAACTGTGATCTTGAAACCATCTACAATGAAATTGTAGAACAATGTCAAGAAGAACTGACAAATATCTCTAAAAAAGTTATTCCTAATGTTGAAGATGATATTAAGTCACTTGGAGAGGAGAAAGAATATGCCAAGAAGGAAATTGCTAAGGTAAGGTTATCAATGAAAAGGAGAGCAGATATATTGAAGGAGGCAGTGGATGCAATTCTTACATAGGCAATTTCGCCACATATGATCCACATATGCATTGTTTTTCATATGAAGATCATATGAGGATCATATGAGAATCATATGTATATTCAATCATATGAGTATCATATGTGGCAAATCATATGTGGATCATATGAATACGCATATGTAAATCATATGAAGCAATATACATATGATACACATATGAAAAGTTCTGCATATGAGAATCATATGCATACTTTGAGAATTATCATATGAGAATCATATGAAACAGATCTGTGTGTGTTTATTTATTTTTCCTTGTTATAAGCAGGTAAAATTCATTTTTATTTTAATTCAATGAGATAAAAAAAAATACGTTTATTAACTGTTAATCAGTTAACACTTGAGTAATTTCATATTAAGCTTAATATGAATAAGTTGGTGTTATATTTTAACAAGTAGACTGCATGATTAAAAAATAATTTCAATAACATATATCAAGATGTGTAAATTTAAATGTATATTTATTCAAAAGAATCAAGATGTTCATTTCCTTAAGAAGCTTGGATAAAAAGGGAATAAGTACTCTGTTACCCCCCCCCCCCCCCCCAAAAATCCTTTCATGAAATTCAAAATTTTTTTCTTGAAAAACAAAATTCATCAAGAATAAATTGATTTGTATTTTATCCAAAAACCGTTATGATTGGATATATTTTATGAGTAAAATTAAAATCATTCCACATTTTATTTACGGACCGGTTTCGGTTTTTATCAGATGAAAGTGTACGTCATGTTTGACGTCACTTCTGCAGCAGAAGAGTTGGGTGTTGAAAAAAGTAAGTGATTTCGGATACGTTTTAAAAGACTTTTTAAAGGCCAGTTCATTGTGTTAAGATCATTTCATTACGGTAACAGATCCGTATAAACTTTCTAGTACTCTCATCACTTGTATATAATTGTTAAATTAATGCAGTTCGTAAAAAGCCGATAAACCTAGTGATCAATAAATTACTTATTGAATGAGTACGGTAATTTTGTTTGTTAACGACGAATGTTTAGGCCATTTAGCATCACTTATTTTTCAGATTTGTTTCCCTTTTGTTAATAGCTACGCTTGAATATTTATATTCGATATGAAAGTGAAAGTAGAAATCTTGTAAAGCAGTTAACGTAAAATGTTTGTTGAGATCGTTATTCATTCGGTTCTTTCATCAAATGAATGAGAAACGTGTTTTAAATAATGTATTTAGGAACTGAGTTCAGTGTCACAGAGCTGTTTTTGTATTTTTTTTTGTTTTGTTCAAAGAACCCCAAAGCTGATTAGACTGACGATTGAACACAAAGCTGATTTGACTGACGATTTAAACCCAAAGCTGGTTTGGCAGACGATGCATGATCACAATGCAGGTAAAAATAAATAAATAAATACATTAATCATCACAGTATATATAAGTAATGACTTAAACATATATCAAAAACTAAATAAATCCAACTCTTTTTCTATAGAACAAATCCAGCACACTAATAAAATATATATACATGTATAAGTATGAAAACATATGAAAATATGTAAGTCATATATTATAGAACTTGCTGGCTATAAAAACTATGAAGAACTATAAAACTATACATTATCTTCTGGGGGATAATGACTTTTAGCTTAATCAGACTTTCAAGGTACTATTACATGTGCATTGAAAGTACATTGTATACATTTTCATGTACTTTAGTTAATGATTTGGGGGTCTGCATCAAGCAGAAATGGATTATATATATTATATCTATTATTTTTTTTATATAGATTAAAAATTTGCAGAGAGAATGTCAATTGGCTTAAAAAAAGATTTAACATCAACCCCTGGATTTCTTTTAAGGATACAGAAGTACAGGTATGATGAATATAAATGCTAGCTAAACTACATGTATTTTGCAAGAATTGTGCATTTAAGTAGATGCACTGAGCATTTAAGTAGATGCACTCAGCATGTATGTCATGTTAAATGAAACTAATAAAGTTTATAGTCAATATGTATAATAGTGAACCATTTTTTCTTGAAGAATCTTAGTATGTGTTTGATGTATAGAAAAATAAATGAAAAATGCATTGCTTTATTCATTCAGGAGATGCTCAGCAATCTGGCAAAGAAGAATGGCTGGACATGAAATGTTATGGGAGTTATGTCTAGCTTTGGATCCACTGAATTCACATATTACAGAAATCAGATCAGAGCAAAGGTGTGCACACATTTTATTTATATATGTTACATATCATCCTAAGAAGTATCAAAGTCTATTGCTAAATTGAATTACCTTGTCAAAACAAAATTTTGCACTGCATTCCATTTAAGCTATACATTGTAAATTGAATTGTTTAGAAAAAATGTTTTAGCTGATGGGTAACAAAGAAGTTGATGTAGAGGGTCCCTCCATTAAGTCTCTACATAATTATCGATGAAAATGTTTCCTTCCTCCTACAAATTATGCTAACAAATCCAGAGAGGGAATACTTCACACTGATGCTAGTATGATGCTAGTATGAAAACAGTAAGAGTCAACATTTTAAATTGTAAAAATATTGATGTTAAACTTTAATGTTAAAATTTTGAGATATATATTTGTTTATTGGAAGGACATCTTTGCTAGTAAATATGATCAATGATAGAAAATTAGTTCATGTTTGTTGGATGTCACAAACAATTTTTCCAATCATATTCATCTTTAGAATCACTTGAGCCTTCAGCTCAGATGAGCTAAAAACAAGTACTTTCATTTTAAATGAAAGTACTTGTTTTTAGCTCATCTGAGCCGAAGGCTCACGTGAAGTTTTCTGATCAAAATTGTCCGTTGTCCATCATCATCGTTGTTGGCATAAACTTTTCACATTTATGTCTTCTTCTCCAGAACCACTGGACTAATTTCAACTGAACTTGGCAAAGAGGACCAATAGTAAGGTACCAGTAGGGGTTCAAAGTTCAATCTATAGATTATATAGGGTAAAGTCTTTAAAAATCTGATTTTCAAGAACTACACCACTACAATTTGTGATATTATTTTGCAAACATCCCTATGCAGTGTTGTTTCAAGTTTGTTGAAACAATGACCACTAAACCACCAGTGGGGCCCCTGAAGGGTTGCAAAGTTTTACATAGTAATTTATACTTGTGTATAGGAAAAAATTAAGTCTTTTTAACAAATTCTACATTGCTACAATAGTGGGGCCTAAGGAGGGAATCTTGAGTAAATTTGATCAGTATGGAACAAATATCAAAAAAAAACTTTTGCAATTTTTTGTATTGACACACATTTCACAAAAGCCACTTGTGTCAGAGTTAAGTGAGTTTGCCATTGTTTGCTCAGGTGAACAATGTGGTCCATGGACCTCTTGTTATTATTATTAATGCTAATTATTTTAAAAATAATTTTTAGAGATTATTCTGTGCCACAAACAAATTGTTCAGAAAGGGGACATTGGTGGATTTGCATTTTGGGTACAGTTCAAAGAATTTTCAATATGATGATGGAAGATCAGAGGGAGGACAAATGGGAAAAGTTGACAGAGAAAGAAAAGAATTAGGAAATATCTGGAATAAATATGAATGAGAAGGATGTACTTAATTTTGTCAGACTTTGACATGCAAGGCTTTCTACATTTATATGTATACTGGAATATCATTTTGATTGTAAAATCTCATTCTAATGTATTCACATTTTATATTTCATGCTTTATGCATAAATACATAAACATTTTTATGAAAAACTATATATATGTATATGTGTATCTTTGTTCGATCGAGACATCATCCTTTGTGATTTCATACTCATTTATGTGTTAAATATGCTGTAGGTACATGTAATCTGAATTACTTATGATTTGTCATAAATTTACAATAGAGACTACATATATTGACAAATGGTGTTGCAGATATTTCAATTTTGCTGAGGACACTTCCATGTCATATAGTATTTTTATACAAGTTCATGATCTAATTATGTTATTCATTGGTACATGTAATTTGTATACATGTTCATCTCCTTGATCATTTTGCTGAAATCCTTTCAAATAATTTGTACTCGTTTTAGAATATGTAAAATACATGTATCGACAAATGCTACTGACTTGTTTGTATACTTTCTTGTTTAAAGTGTGCACTGTGTGATATTAGTTATTTCTGTTGATGAAGATACTTTTGGAAAATTGTGCAAGCATTATCAAATATTTACAGGTATTTAACAGATCATTGGAATGTACTGAAATTTCATCTAAAGCAGAAATACCTGATTTTCAATGTGTACACGTGTGTATTTCCTTTTGATAAATATGAAAAAAAACAACACATAAATGTTTCATATGATAAACATATGATGCCCATTTCATATGATTCTCATATGTAAATGACTTGAAACACACTAAAACTTTTCATGTGCAAATCATATGAAGTTCTTTTCATATGATTAACATATGTGAATCATATGTTACTCATATGATTTGCTTCATATGATTCACATATGATGCCCTTTTTTTATGATTCTCATATGAAACCAATCATATGATCCACATATGATACACATATGTGGATCATATGTGGCAAAGTTGCCTGTGTACAGTTAATAATAAAAATCTAGACGAGATCGAGATCTTTGTCTTAGATGATCTGGTGGAAAAGGAAAAGAGAAAACAGGGATATATCAAATACTTGCAAGAAATAATAGATTATTCTAAGATTAAATTGCCATCAATACAACCCACGGAACTTTTCAAATTCCACATATTCATTATTCATTAGCTACACTGAAGATGCCTGACCTGTCAGAACCAAAACTACCAGTATTCTCACAAGGAACTCTAAATGAAGAAGAAATAGCTAAACAATTTGGCAAAATTAGAATACATTCATCTGAAGATATAAAGATGTCTTTTTCCGTCGAAAAAGTAAATGAGGTAGCTATTCATGATTTTAATATTTTTCATTTATCCCTTTTACCACCTGATAAATTTTGGGCATGTGATAACAGAGGGAACCTCATTAAGTGCGAAATGGAAGAACGTATTTTAAGGAAAATATCCACCAATACAGGGGCTAATCTCTGTTACCACACAGTTACAAGAGAAGGAGAACTACTTTTCACAGATATTTTGAAGAGAGCCATCTACAAAGTAAATGTTGACATGAACGCCAACAAACTAATGAGCACAGGGGACTGGGTTCCAGTGGCCATACACTCCTCGATAATCAACGGACACATATTGGTTGTGATGTGGAAAAATACATATATGAAAGTAACCAGATACAATAGAGAAGGGAAAACGCTACAATACATCCAGAGGGATGTTACAGGAAAGGATCTATACTTAGGTGTTGCCTACATCACAGAGAATTTCAACGGGGACATCTGTACCTCAGACTATGTTGCCAATAAGGTGGTTGTAGTGACTAAATTAGGACGGTACAGGTTCTCTTACTCTGGTAAGCAGTCCCAGGATAGATTCTGTCCGAATGGAATCTGTACAGACGTTATGGGACACATTTTAGTGTCTGATGGCTATGTGGATTCTCATTCCTCCAGTGTCCATCTGCTGGACATGGATGGACATTTTCTGTCTTTTCTACTCACACAAGATCAATGTCCGCCGTATCCCTGTGCTCTCTGTATTGATTATCATAACAATCTCTGGATTCGGAGTTTGAACAGTTCTACTGTCGCTGTATTCAAGTACATGTAGAACACAAATATAATTTAATGCAGAATTTCTATTTAATTCCAAGTAAATTTTTTTCATTATAACTTAGTTTTTGTGATGTTTCTGAGGTAAACAGATTTTTCAGAGGTATAATGCATTGTCAATGTATAATAAAATAAGACAAACCGCTGGACTACCCGGGAAAAATTTTAATAAATTTAAATTTTGACATGTTAATAGTTTGCTTGCTACAAGTGGCTCTCTCTATGCTTCAAATTCCACAGGACAATGGGAAAAACTTCAAGAGTTCGACTTTAAAGAGTGCGGAATTTTCCAGGTTAGTTGATTGGTCTTAAAATTCGTCTAACTTGATGTAATTTATTGTCATCCACAGCAGTGATATAATAAAACTTGTTTACTTTAACAACGAATTCCCTCTGCATTTTTATGTACATATTCAAATTTGGCTATAGATAAATTAAAAGACAGGTGTATTGTAATTCTGTTTATTGATTCCTTGTGAGAGAACATCGTTTTATGATAGTTACTCCAAAGAAAATGTAGCCTTGATATTCGACTTTACTATGTGTTTACGTGTTTGTTACTATCAAACACAGTTAAATTAAATATATTAGATAATATTCATATGGTCAACATATGTTCAACATATGTTACTCGAAACATATGTTGAACATACGTTGCAATTTTACCTGTGTACGTAAGGATGCATTTGTACTAATATGATAATCATGTCTTTGCTGCTCTTGAGAAGATTTTCACAGATATTTCCTATATAATCGTATGTATAAATTTAATCCCCTGTTGTGACCCCAACCTTTCCCCCCGGGGGTCATAGTTTGACACTACCTGAAGACATTTATTAATGTGACTAATCACGGCTTTGCTGTTCTTTAGATTTTAAAAGATTATTCCTATGCATTCCAATGTATAATTTTGATCCCATGTTGTGGCCCCACCCTCCTCCTCGGGGATCATGATTTGAACAAACTACGCAGTAACTTCTCTGAACTACTAAGATATGAAATCATGATTTAATATGACGTCAATTCACTGCAAACTTGAGCAATCATGACAGGGAGATTTTCATAAGGTTTACGTCTTACTTCAAATGAATACTGTGTTAAAATGTTAATATAATATTCACGTGTTTTAAGCTTTTGGGGGTGTGAAATTATAGTTGAATATTTAAGTGTCCATTTATTAGATTTCTCTTGATTGAAATTAATTGCATTCGATACAATATTGTAAAAACCTTACTTTTAAATGCTCCCGTTTACAGGACTATTGTTAAAGGTAGAGTATTATATGTGTGTGTATAACAGCCTGGCACAAGTGATTAGTAAGGATTAAATTTATTTATAAATATTTTGTGAAAATTCATAATAAGAGAATGTTCTGTAGATGACTCCTGTTTGGGACGGGAGTGCAATTGCTTCACTTTGATATAAATTACGAAGAAAAGTGGAAAATGTCCTCAAATGTATGGGTAATTGAAATTCTCATGAAATATTTCGTAATTTAATACATGTATTTCTAATAGCTGTCCCAAGCACTTTCCAGGTAAATAAAGATAAAGTGACTT
Organism: Saccostrea echinata; assembly: GCF_033153115.1. NCBI lineage: Eukaryota > Metazoa > Mollusca > Bivalvia > Ostreida > Ostreidae > Saccostrea > Saccostrea echinata. The sequence goes on along the minus strand of NW_026889756.1, from coordinate 2,586,250 downwards.
TATTTATGTAACAAAATTTAAATAAAATTTGTATTAAGCACCGAAGCGATTTATGTGTAACACTTGAAAAAAATGTAATTGACCTTCACGTGATCAACCAGGACATGTGATAAAGCAACAAATGTGCCAATGTGTAAATGAGAGATCCTTTTGTGCAAATTGTCCATGTTTAGTTTTACAGCGTCCACATTGAAATAAAAACCGATCTGATAATGCAGTATGTTTTGAATGCGATTTAATGCTTTTGGCAGCCTTGACATAGCTGTTTGTGAGACATTATTCAGAACAGAAAATAACCAGATAGAACAGAGAAAGAAGGAAGTTACGGGACATACATTGGGATGATTAAAGACAAAAATTGGTCACATTGCTCTGTTTTTGCTTAACTATTACTATACTAACAGTCAACGAGTATTTCGATGTTGCTTAGTATGTCAATCATGGTATAGGCTCAAGTATTTACAGTAGCTTAAGTCAAAATACTGAATGCAGCATTTCAGTTTTACGACCAGATCATTCATTTCATCACCATTGTAATCTTTATCCTCACCTAACTATGAATAAGATAAACTTCAACAAAAACATCGTGTCATGGGGTTTGGTACACGTGACCTGGTTGAATGAAATTCAGAAAATAAAATGACACAGGAAAACTTAACCTGAACTATTTTAATTATTGTAAAAACAAAATCATTTCACTGAATTATACATATTAAGTGTATGTAAAGTTTGCGTCATACATATAATAAATTATAATGATTGAAAAACTGACTTTGACGAGTGTTCGCAAGAGGACTTCAATGCAACCATAACAAGAAGCCAATGGGCCGCATCGACCACCCAAGAACTTTGGCTTGGATCAAAATGTCAATGGGCCACAACGCTCACCTGAATCACTTTGGCCCTGTTGTTCTTCGTCAGATTTGTCTCCTATATCCTAGTGTATACGTATGTAAAATTTTGATTTACCTTTTGCGGTCACATCTTATATACAGGGGCCATGATATGAATAAATTCTTTAAAATCTTTTTCTTTTCTTGTGGCGCCACCCTATCCCTGGGAGTTCAAGATTTCAACAAAGCTTGAATCTACACAACTTAAGAATGCTTTAGCATAAAAATATGATTCATCATGGCTTCACTTTTCTTGAGAAGAGAAGCTATAACAACTTCTTATGAAATTCTATTTAAACTTAGATTGGCTATTGTGGCCCAACCCTACCCTGGAGGTCATGCTTTGAAGAAACGTCAATCTACAATACCTGAGGATTGATTGATTGTATGTTATTTTACGTCCCGTTCCAGAATTTTTCATTCATATAGAGACGTCATCATAAACCAGTGAAGGGCTTCAAATTTTGACCTTAAACTTTATGTTTAAAATAATTTTAAAATGAATGTTAAGTTCATTTTCCCGTATAATGTAATGCAAGATACAAATTATACATGTGAAAAAAAATTATACATATATTCAGAAAATTTGGTTTGCTTTTTGTTTTGTTTTTGTTTTTCTTTCTCTTTTTTCTAAAAATACTCTAAATATTGTTTTTGTTGAGCACTAAAACATTAAAAGACCCGTATTGGAGGGCGACCTGGCCCTCGATAATAGTTACAGTGGGAGTGATGGACTCATTTTCTTTTTCTTTTTTTATTAGAAATTCCACTGTAACAAGGGCCATGTTGTATATGTGTAGGTAATATTATTATTGTTATATAAAAAAAAAATAAACAATCAATTATATATGCATAAAATTTCCCTTTTTCCAAATGTTTTTTTTTTTTTTTCACTTTCTGAGCTTTATGTATCTATTACTGTGTATTGTGCATATATACATATATGGTTTATACAGATGTTTGGTGTTATTATTAATAATTTATTCCTTTTTGAATATAGTAGTATAAACAGTTGAAATGGTGTGATGGAAGAGTAATACGCCCTGTGTACTAAACAATGTTAATTAATGTATCATTTTAGGTTGATATTATTCATCAGTTGATTAAGTGTATTGTCATATCATCTCGGAGCTGTCTGTGTATATTACATAATATTATACAAATGAATATATATTTAATAAAAAAAAATGACCTTTTCTCGGCAAGGCCATTGAGCAGTGAGGGATCTTTATCGTGACAACGCCTGCCGTGACACGGGGCCTCGGTTTTAAGGTCTCATCCGAAGGACCCGCAACTTTCACTTGAAAGTGCCGAGCGCATGGTGTAGGAACAGTTGCCACCAAGTCGCGGCCGGGATTCGATCTTACGATCTCCCGATCACGGAGCGAGCGCTCTACCGACTGAACACTACCTGAGGATGCTTCAATATCGATATGACTAAACATGGCTTTGCTGTACTTCAGAAGAAGATTTCCAAGATTTTTCACTATATCTTCCTATATAAAAAATTGATTTCCGGTTGTGGCAATACCCTACCCCCGGGGGTCATGATTTGAACAAACTTGAATATCACTACCTGAGGATGTTTCCATATCAATATGACTAAACTTGGCTTTGTTTTAAAATTTCTTTATTTTCCCATGTAAAACTTTAATCCCTCATTGTGGCCCTGCTCTACATGTACCTCCAGAGGTAATGAATTTAAAAAAAAAATACTTGAATCTCCACTCCCTGAGGATGCTTCCAAATCAAGATAACTAAACATGGCTTTGCTGTTCTTAAAAAGAAGATTTTTGAAGATTTTTTCCTATATTCCAATGTAAAAATTTTATTTTCCATTTTGGACCCATCCTACTCCCGGGTGTCCTGATCTGGACAAACTTGAATCTATACTATGTAAAGAAGGTGTCACATAAGTTTCATTTTTGGCCCAGCTGTTCTTGAAAGGATTTTTAAGGATACCACCAGATTTTCACTATTTCTTAATTATTTCCCCCTGAAAGAGGATGTGGCACATAATTAGAACAAACTTGAATCCCCTTCACCCAAGGATGCTTTGTTGTAAGTTTGTTTGAAATTGGCCCAGTGGTCCGGTGAGGAAGTCAAAAATGTTTACAGACACATGGACGACGGACGTCAATTTAAATATTTTGACGTATAATATATTGAAAATTCGTTATAAAAGATGTAATTTTTGTTATTTTTAACCTGTACGGGACAGAAAATAAGTTCGCTAAATCCGTAAAATCGTAATATCAGAGTTCGTTATAACCGAAATATTTTCCTGGGATTTGATAAGAATTTCGCCGGGGATTCCACAAAACTTCGATATATCCTTAAGTTCAGTATATCCATGTTCGTTCATAACGAGTTTTTAGGTCTACTGAGTCACTCAGGTGACCTATTGTTATCCGTTTTTGTCTGTCGTCGTGCGTTGTGTGTTAATATTTGAACATTTTTAGCTCTTTCTCTGAGACCGTTTAACCAATTTTAATCAAATTTGGAATATAGCATCAATGGTTGATGGGAAACAAAATTTGTGAATTTGTAAATTTCATTGACCCTGTCCCCTTGCGGCCTGAGGGGCGGGGCTAAAACCACCAAAATTAATGCAACCTTTAAATATCTTCTTCTTTACTCCTGGACATCAAGCAGTCAAACTGTTGGCATGATTGTAATAAGCATTGAGCTTTCTACCAAAATTGTAAAATTCATGGCCCCAGGAGCAGGGGTTCTGGTGCTACTGTGGGGATATATAGATCATATAGTGAAAGTGCATTATTTCTTCGAAAATCTTCTTCTCCGCTTCTGGGTATTAAATAAACTAAGTACATAGTCATGAAGAGCAAAAGTGCCTCTTCCAAAATTGTGAATTTCATGGCCCCAGGTTCAGGGGTTCTCGTGTTGGGGTTGGGCTCTATTGATTTTATGGTGAAAATGCATTAATTCTTTGAAAATCTTCTTCTCTGCTCCTGGGTATTAAATAAACTAAGTACATAGTTATGAAAAACAAGAGTGCCTCTTCCAGAATTGTGTATTTCATGGCCCCTGGGTCAGGGGTTCTGGTGTTAGGGCAGGGCTCTATTGATTACATAGCCAAAATGCATTAATTATTTGAAAATCTTCTTCTCTGCTCCTTGGTATCAAATAAATTAAATTACTGCATAATTATGATGAGCATGGTTGCCTCTTCCAAAATTGTGAATTTCATGGCCCCAGGGTCAGGGTTCTGGTGTAAGGGCGGGGCTCTATTGATTATATAGTGAAAATACATTAATTCCTTGAAAATCTTCTTCTCTGCTCCTGGGTATTATGTAAACTAACTAAGAATATATAGTTATGGTGAGCATGTCTACCTTTTCAGAAATTGTGATTTTGAACACCTGGACCACTTAGTAAAGTGTTCTGGTCCTGGACAGGGATACATTAATATGTATTCTGCTTAGCAAAGTTATTCCCCTTCGCCATTCACCTTTGATAATTAATTACTGTAAATAATGTATTTGAAAGGTTAATAGAATAAGAGAAATATGCGAGAATATTTATTCTATAATACAAAAAGTATATTCATAGTTTTAAGGATCAGGTAGACTTGGAAATAATAGATGAATAAAAATGAGACAAAAATAACATCTTTTTAAATGTTCTTCAAATGCCAAGAGAGGCTAATGTGAGAAATAATAATATGGAGTTAAAAAAGAGACATTTTGTTAATAATCTGCATGGCAATAGTTATAAATGGGGGACAGATAGATACTAGACCAATACTTTGTTGATCCTAATCATACTATTTTTCTTGCATTTGGGCAACTAAGCTTCATTTATCAGTTTATGGATCCTCTAAATTATTGTATTGTACTCAGGTGACCTTTAAGGCCCTTAAGCCTCTTGTACTGTAGTAAATAATTAATAATTAAAGTAGAATATCAGGGTAGAGGTACTTCCTGCAATATCAGAGAATAGGAACAGTTACTCCACCAATTTACATTTATTTGCTGAATTTTGTGCCACTCTGTTGATCGTTCTTAAAACTTTTTAATGAGTTGGAACTTTGGTCTGGCTTACCACATGTGACTTACTTCTCCTTTTTTATCAACCTCATGAAAATATAACATTTTAAATAATTCGTAAATAGGATTTAAAGGTTTAATTTCATTATCTGTTATAACTCTGAAGGTAAAATTTATTTAAATTAGTCTTGGCGTTTTTTCTGGAAATTTCAAAGACCCTACGATAACCTAGAATTTTGAGCAAATGCAAATCTGTTGTTTAGATCCCTACTTCTTCTGCGTATTTAATTACACCATACACCATTCACACATTTAAGATTGTCTTCAGACTTTGCTTTCAGTTTTCCTTAATCTTTTGGTGACACGGGTGTAAATAGTCCATTATCGAGTTACCGTATTCCGGCAGGATTCTAACATTTATTTTGTACTTAAGTCACGTGATTTTTATAAAAATGCGGGGCGCATCACTTCCGATGAATTTGTTGACATTAGTAACAGTTCGTCTGCTTCAAAATGCCTAGTTATTACTGTGTTGCGGAAGGGTGTTCATCGGATTCGAGGAAAAAAAGGGAGATACGGCTTTGTGGTTGATGTGGAATTTTTTCCATTTTCAACGTCAAAACACCCGAAACTCCTCGGAAATGGCTTGAGCTGTTTAGGCGTTGTTCGTTTGATCCCTCGTGTCACAATAGACTGTTCTAAGCATTTTGTGGAAGGGAAACCCACACAAGACCACCCATATCCCGAGTTGTTTCGTTATAACAATTTCAAATGCTCGCTTGGAACCCGTGGAACGGCTTCCATTAAGAAGAGATCTGCTCAGCAAGCTACAATTGAAGCCACGCCCACTCGTGAGTCTCGTCACACGCTTAAAACAATGGGTTTTCTTTTACATGTATGTATCCCAGATCATTGTATGACTTCTTTACAATAATTTAAACACTATTCTGAGTCAATATATTATTAAAATGATTCAAAAATTAATTTAATCTTTTGTAGGATGAAGATGAGGGGGAACAACCTTTTCCATTCCCTGTGGAGAGAGAATTTACTGTTCAATCCATAACGCCAATAGAACAAATAGCAAGTATGTTGACGTACACAGCTTAATTTGTAATAGTTGTGAAGAATGCAAAAACAATCAATATGCTAATAAAAATCCCTTTTTATCTATTTAGCACCCCATGATCATGATTAATGTTCATTTGGCAGTGAAGAGATCCAGTCCTGTGATGTACAATGTCAGACAGACTTGACCCTGCAAGACCTAGAGAAATCTGAGGCTGAACTTTTGCATCTTCGAGACACCTTCAAGAACAAAGTTGAACTGAGGCGGTACCTGACAGTCGACAAGATTGCAATCAGTTGTAGCTCTGATATGAGTTATTTTGGACTGCCATCTATTCTGACTCTATTTGGAATCTTTGGTATTTTTAATGATATTTCTAATGTATGTTAAAAAAATTAACTAAAGCAAAATTACACATGATTTGACTACATGTTTATTGTATACCAAAATTAGAATTAAAAGTAGAACAAAATTATTCTGTGTATAAATTAATACTTTCTATCTTCCTTTTATTACTTCTACAGCTATACTTGATAAAATAACACCAACACTGGCATATTGGAAGGGTGGATCAGGAACTTATAATACAGCAGCTGAGAATCCTTCCAAGACGTCCGGCCCAAATAGGAAGCTGACTCGTTTTCATGAGTTCGTCGTGACACTACTAAGACTTCGTTTAGCCTTACCTACATTTGTAATTGCAGATAGCTTTGGTATTTCATGCACAAGGGTATCACAAATTTTTGTCACATGGATTAATTACATGAACTGTATTTTCACCACTTTTGAAAAGACCAAATTCCTAGTGTTTGAAAAAAAATTATGCCTAAATTTTCTAAATCAGTTTTTCCCAAAACAACTTGCATAATTGTTTGTTCTGAATTTTTTTTTATTTAAAGGCCTTTTACACCTACAGCACAGGTGAGAACATTTAGTTCGTGTAAACAGAAAAACACATTTAAAGCTTTAGTTGCTGTGACACCCTCTGGAACTTTTATGTTTGTTTCAAATCTTTGGGGAGGAAATGTATCAGATAGATACATTACTGAGCACAGAAATGATGGCAGATAGGTTTTTTTTTATTCGAGTCTTGCTATTAGAGAGAAGGGCTACATTGAATATACCACCATTTACCAAAAGGTGCTCGTGGGACAAAGGTAAACGTCTAACTGCACACGATATTTTGAAAACAAAAAAAAATTGCAAAGCTTCGGATTCATGTTTAAAGGGCAATAGGCAGATTGAAGAACTACAAAATTTTATCTCATACTATCCTATTAAAAAATCAAACCTTTATGTAATCAAATTCTGAGAGTGTGTTCATTTTTAAGCAATTGTCAAAAACCTTTGTGGAAGTAAGATGTATGAATACAAATCATTTGTATATATTTACATTTACAATGTTTTCCTTATAAAATATTATCACTCAACCACTAGTATTAAATCAGTCACAAATGTAAATATACTGTAGATCACTATATTTTATTTACACTTTATTTACGTGAGATAGCTATTTGGTATTTATGAGCGAGACAAAATTTTCATGAGTTATGGTTATTGTTGTATGTAATCCTTTACATTAAAATAAATACAAGAATAAATTTTTTGCGAGCAGACAAACTCGTGTTATTACGTGAAAATTTGGACCTAAGTTAGTCCGACCAAGTAAGTTACGCCAAAATTTAGACGGGCCTAAATCGCGTTTCAGAAAGGGGCGTAAGACTAGGCCTACAACTCAGACCCTAAGCTAAGCACTAAGCATGCGCAGAACGTATTTGATTTGGTTTAGAGACTACAATTACATGTGGCGGATCAAATTGATATCAAACTTAAACCTAAATACAGAAGCATTAGCGCGCGTGCATGTTCTCTCTTTTCGTCATCTTTCAGATATATTACGCAAACCTATCTGTATTTTCAAGGTCAAAACATTAAAATTAAATAAATAACTATTTCTGTATGCTCAGATAAATTTTAAAAAAATCTATATAGGTACAAATTACATTAGAAAACATAAACGTGCATGTACTCGATTGTGATATTTCGATATACAATTGTACATTAATTCCCAAACGATATACATAACATACGTACTTGCGAAAAATTGGAATATATTAAGCATGAAGAATTTTACTGAAGTGATTTTCCTTTGAGAATAAGCCATACTGTTTTTTTTTCACTTATGTTTACATTAAAATAAATACACATAAGTAGTGGCAAAGGCCTGGAACAGGTTTGTAGCAACGGTTTCAAAAATGGGGGGAAGGGATGACCCCCCACCAAAAAAAAAATCTGACCCAAAAGAAACTTAAACTATCAAAATGTGGGGGTTGCCGGGGGGGGGGGGGGGCAACTTTCCAAATTAATGAGATCAAAAAACTTTATTAACTGTCCAAGTCAAAAGCCTAATTAACTGTCTTAGTCATGAAATTTCCCAAGTCAAAAAGCTAATCAACTGTCCAAGTCATGAAATTATGGAATTTGCCAGTGCTCGACCTTACAGCGACAAAAAAGGGGAGGGGGTAACCAGCATCTGAAGGAAAATTTAATATAGCAAAATACTACACTCAGAAAAAGTGGAGGGCCGGGACCCCTGGCCCCACCGCGTTCTACGGACTTGTGGTAAATTTAACAATTATGAAATCATATATTATTAAAAGTTGGATGACAGATTTTTGAAAATTTATCAGTTGTATTGAACTTATAATTTCATAACAGAATAATCAATTTTAACTGAATTAGATATATTGCCACTCAAGCTGATACATGTATTATAATACATGTTTACACTTTGGACATACAGTATAACATTAATTTCGATATGATAATTTACATAGTCCATGTAAAAATACGCATATACAACATTTCAATTAGCACACGCATTCTCAATTAAGGTTTGCAAAAGCTTAATTAGTTTTTGATCAATTTCTTGTAATCCATATTACAGGCAAGCAATCTAGTATTTTTTATAAAGGATCAGCGCACTTAAGCTATGAGAGCTGGATCCCGGTGCTTTGCCAAAAATAAATTTCCGAAATTTATTAACTTTTTGAATCAGAATTTTTAAACAATATCTTAAGAACAGGATTTGATATATTATATTACATGAAAATATTAAATAATGCCGAGCGACACTGGTTTTTGCGACGGGGGTCTAGCAGTTTTGTCACATTTCTTTTGTTATTCATATGCATACCAGTTTTCAACGACATTGTTTACATCGAGCCGCAACTTGTCCATTCGTCTCATTTGCATAGAATGTGTATTTTGATCTAAACTTATACATATCCAAAGGGCAATGTTGGACAATTTGCGGCTCATATGTAATTTTTTGAAAAATTCTCCAAACTTCGGTCGAGTTAGCTACTAAATTAGAAGGTCACTGAGTGTCAACCGTTTGATATTATAATCACTTTACTCACGTGACATTCCACTGTTCAATATGCTTTCATTGTGTGTATTCGACTAAGACAACCCGTGTCACACTAGTGTTCAATATGCGCATGCTTACTAGTTGAACTCTAGAAATCAAAATAAAACATCTCGTGTTGTACAGTGTTTATTTCAATATGGCGGGTAAAACAGTATATCAGCGGGTGTATAAAAACAGATCAAAAACAAAAGCCGACAATTGTATCCTGAAAATGTGTATATTCCAGCAGATACTCTGACAGCTGGGTTGTAGAAATCAAAGAAAAACTTTTTGAAAATGGACTTGAATTTATCTGGTTTGAACAGGACAAACAAATGACTAATAAACAATTTCTAATTATCAAACAGAGAATAACAGATAATTTCATGAAAACCTCATTGCTGAAATTAATTGTTCAACAAAATGTATTTTTTAAAGGCATATTGTAGATTATTTAACCTTGCAATATTATTTAAGAAAGTCAATACCTTCTCTTTATAAAAAAACAAAAAAGTAGAATGAAAATGTCTTCATATAACCTTGCAATTGAAACTGGACGTCATAGAAATATTGTAACGGAATGAAGATTTTGTGAATTTTGTAAAACCAACATAGAAGATGAATTTCATTATGTTTTGATTTGTCCCTTATACAAAGAATTGAGAAGTAAATATATCAAAAGTTATAACTGGAAAAAAACCATCCACATTCAAACTAGTGATTCCTATGCTCCAAGTCTGTATTTTTCCAATGGGCTTTGGACCTTGATTACTGTTCGTTATTTTCATTCTTCATCACAGCGAGATCAAGTTCGCTTTCATTCCATATTCGGTTTATGTTATTATGGCCAGGTAAGTTGTTACTGAGTGTCCAAAACTTTTCTGAGCTTTGTAATTTCGGATTTTTTTGCATTTAGCTTTTAAGTTAAGAAATCAAAAAAAGTTGTGGTTCATTCTTCGTATGTCCTATCTTTATATCCGTATATATGTATTTATAATATGTTACAATGTTTGTTATATTCATCATGTATAGAAGCGCCATACCTATAGGCGCTGTTTTTCATGTATAGAAGCATTCATTCATTCATTTTTTCTACTGAAAAACCATATGAATGGTACCGGAGGTACATATATACATACATACAATAGTTATGGACGAGCACAGATTACAAAAGGACAGACAGTGTCAGTGATGATAAATATACATTTGTCAACAAATAACAGAATTTTATAATATTTGGATGTACATAAGCGCCATACCATACCATTCTGATTTTTCCGTGTATACTGTAAGAAAATTGTGATAATACGTATGTATTAAGCAAAAAAAGAATAATACAGATCTGATGACAGACGTGTCAACAAAATTAAATATTATACCCCCTGTAATTTTTTGCATGGGGTATAATAATTATTCAGAAAAGTACCATAGCTGACATTTTTCATTAATCCAGTGTTAGTCATAGGATGTGAGAGACATATACTTGAACAAATTTTTGTATATCTATACCACAAAAAATTGTGACGCCGGTTGGAAATAAACCTTGAGCTAATACGATTTAATGGTTTTCATGACTCTGGCTTTTAACTTTGAGTCTTTAAAAATTATGTTCAATATTTTAACTAAATTTATCTTTTAAAAAAAATACGTATGTATTAATGGTACAATATTATGATTGTGATTGAAGGCTGACAAGGTAATTTCCATATATATAGGTATAGCCTTTTTAAGTGTATATTTATTGTAAACAACAAACCAGCTGGGAATGCGACCTCCATATTTATAAGATTATTACATGCACATTTAGCTGCCATTGCTCTCACATTGGAGTCTGTTTATTATTTTAAAATCTGAATTACTTAACTAATTAACACGACGTATCTATGTTACGATTGTTAAATCTATAGGAATAATTTCGTTGATCAATATACATAGACATTTTTTATAATGATTAATGCAACAATTAGGCATAGTCAAAACAAAAAAGAAAGATAAACTTCTTTTTTAAGAAAAAAATAAAATATGTCAATGATAACACAATAGTAAATTGATGAGTTGATCTGAAAACTAAAGAAAAAAAGGAAAAAAAGATGTCAAAATAACGTTGTAGACTTTTTTCATGGACGTTGTAATTTCTAATACAAACATGACAAATTTATGCAGAAACAGTTTTGACATTTACATTGCGTATTCACTTCCCGCAATTTTTTCACCTGTTACGCCAGGTACTCGCGTAACACGGTTGGTCACCCGTGTCGAAGATGTATTGTTTTATTTACAACTCTAGTGACTCGTGTAACTCGTGTCGCTTAATCGAATATACCCATTGTGTCTGTCAATCGAGGGCTGTACACACGGATATGTATTTAAGTACAAAATCTTACTATGTATAGACTTTTAATACAGTGAATCATAAGAAACTGTATTAAGAATAGGGCAATGCTCTATTTCTTTTACAAGTCTTAACTTACCTTTCATTTTTAAACCAATCAAAAGTACTCATATTGGGGTCATCCTATTTTTATCATGACAAAAAAGCACATGGCAAATAATGGTCGATTTTAGCAGTAAACATATGTTTTATGGGAAGGAGATCAAAAGGAGTAACAACATGTGATTGTAAAAGTTGCTCAAATGCTGCATTATTTATCCTAAAAAGTTTTTTAACTTCTGGGGTCTTCTCTTTGCACCTCATCTTGCGTTGCATTATATGCACCAAGTACATGTACGAGTGTTCCGCCGTTGTTTCCATTGTGATGATCTTTTCAGTTTTAATGCAGTGCATAATACTGATACTGCTAACGGAACCTCCTTTTCCATTATTGAGAGAGAGAGAGAGAGAGAGAGATTGCGAGGGAAACGCGTAGAAAATTCCTAAAGTCTATTAACAATCTAATAAGATATATATAAGCGTGGGTACAGGAAAGTATTATAATACAAATATAATACTTGCATACAAATCTCGCCGTGTGTACCTGCTTCAAAATATTGAAGAATTTTGCGAAAATTTTATTAGGTTTTTTAAGTTTACCTTGTCTTTTTTCACTAAATTGTGTTTTTCGTTTGGAATTTTGAAGGAAATTCTGGTATTGCCGGTGCAAATCAGGTGCACGATTAGTAGGTAGCTGTGCTAGCTCATGTCCGTATTATGGTCTGCAGGCACCTACAGACACATCCCTAAACACTAGTATTCTACCTGACAATATTTGGATTGCCGAAATGAAACAGATATTGAGGACATAAGCGAGTGATTATCGACATAGTAACGTTGTAGAATTTTCTTTGACCATGGTTTTTAATATCGAATATACTTGTTCCGTCAATAAAATGTTAATTTAAATTACATTTATAATTTCTTTATTGCATAATACACCCATATGGGTCAAGCAATACACTACAAAATTAAAAAAAAATCAGAGAACAATGAATTTTTATAAACAATAGGCACAATTTAAGTAACTTACTCAATAATATGTTACACCGATGTGGACCTTTTATTTCTTAATTCTCATGATTGTTTAATAAAAGTACAAACAGCCGGTATAACTTCAAGCGTTGGACTAAGTATATATTCAAGTTTCTGTATGGGTGATTTGAGATAGAATGAGGAACAATAATTATCTAGCATGATTTTTATAAGTATATCCCTTGCTTGTATATTACAATAATTATATTGTGAAAAGAAATGAAATTCATCATCAATATCGTTACATGAAGTGCGTTATCTTTACAGATAGTTTGTATTTCTTGGAATTTTCTTGTTAACAAGCAACTCAAATTTTTAGTTAAAATTTTATATTTCATTTCCGAATGTTGTTTATCTATACATGCATATAATAAAATATGTATCACCGTGAGTACTACATACATGTATACTTTAATTGTTTCACTACACATGTTTGTATTACTACGTACATGTATTACATGTACAGTGAATTACGATTAAATGTAGTGTGTCATCGAAGTCATGTAAATGTGAATCTTTCCTAATACATACATTCATTCTTTGAATTAAAAAGCATTCAACATATAAAACAAAAAATGATAAAGCTAAAGTAAAAAAGGGGGAGGGGCATTTTTTAAACACATATATGTAAGAAAACTTTAGATTGGCAGCAAATTTATGGATACGAATCATGAAAATGGTCAATATGTATGGCCATGAATCATTTATTATTTGTGTGAATCATGAAACTACACAATCTCTCTCTCCTCCATTTAAATTCATACTGTGGAATCAATCTTGAAATAATGTGCAAATGTTTACATTCCACTTCTATGCGATTTAAATATCTCCGCCCATTTGCGGGTACCTTAAATTCGAAAGTGGTCCAGTTCAAATTTCCGGAATTTAAGGCTTATACATGTTATTTTCAATGACGTTGTGTGGAATAATAGAAATATGCTTAACAAAAAATTCGAAGGATAAGTATCAAACGCATATGTATGCACAATAATCATAGATTAATTCAGCAATATAGTCTAATTCAAGGCTTAAAAAGGATGGCCCAACAGGTTACAAATGACACTCTAAAGTGCACTCTTTCTGAAATATTTTCATTTAATATATTTCCAGTCGGGATCAGATTTATTTAGACCGGGAAAGGTATAAATTTCCACATCACCATCTTTTTTTTTTAACCTAGTAGTCTACTAAGAATATGATAATATAATATCTCTTTTATAGACGCAGAATGTTTCTTGAGGATTTTATCTAGATTTAAATATATTAACAAGTAATGATTTTCATATCCATAAATATTTTTATATAAGAAAAATTTCTTCTTGATATGTTTTATGAGTATAATGCTTTAAATGACAGCAAATTTGAAACTGTTTCTCAGTTACAATAAAGAAAAACATTTTAAACACGTTATTGACCACTTTCTTTTCAAATACATGTAATACAAAGTGTTTATCTGTTCATAAAACGATCAAAAGACACTCTCAAACAAAATTCGTCTGAGAAAAGTACTATAGATTGTAAATTAATTAAAAACAAGTACCTATTCAAAATAATAATAATAATAATAATAATAATAAGATAGACCCATCTGCACATCTTATACGCCATGCAGTTACTCCTTTGAAATTGGAAAAAAAAACAGTATTTCGGACAAGATAATTCATTACTGGAACATTTAACAAATTCATATTTTTATGTTCTATAAATTTTATATTTAATAAAACGGGAAATTAAGGTAAAAAGTGTATTAACTTAATTGATGGCATAATTACCGGAAATTTCTTATCATCGAAAATATATTAAATGTATATTGTTTGAGGAGTTTTTTTTTTTCCAAAAAACATTATCCATTTCAAAAGTAAAAAAAAAAATATCAGGGACCCAGTGTGTGTGGTAGATGGGAAAGGGGGGGGGGGGGGTAGGTAATTGAGTAGCCAAAATATTCATCAAACTTTGACAGTGCAAGAAAACAAATACTGAAAGTGTAGGTCAGCCCAAATTACAACTTATTTTTAACAGAAAACACCTTTACTGGAAAAAGCGGGAGGGTTGCAGCCCCCACACCCATACTATGCATGCCTGTTAATTTTTTTTTTTTTTTTTTTTTTTTAACTCGAGCACATCTTAATATCTTAAGCTTAACCAGTTTCACAATTCAAAATTCTTACTTACAAATTTCTAGCTCATCCTCGCTGGATTTTTACAACCTTTCTATTTACCTACATAATAACTGTTTATATACTTCACGATGTTTCACATATCATATATGTACATGAATAGGTATTATATCGTATACGTACAAAATAATTACTCCTTTATCTCTTTATGATCAAAAACACTTGCCACTTTTTCAAGTTGTGTACAGACTAAGAACGTACGCCTACTCATGAGCAGGCGTAGATTTAAGCTTAACTTTAGTCTCGACGAATTCTGCGCCTTTTTGTGAAACGCTACTTAGTCCGATATTGGGGTTTAGTCACTGACTTAGTCCGGACTAAGCTTACGGTCACCAAGCTTACGCCTGGTCGTAGGCCTTTTTGAGAAACGAGCCCCTGGGGCTCTCAAAAAGTCGTAGATTTGGGCCTAAGTTAGTCCGACTAAGTAAGTTACGCCAACATTTAGACGGGCCTAAATCGCGTTTCAGAAAGCGGCGTAAATCTAGGCCTAAGACTAAGACCTCTCTGCTAAATACTAAGCATGCGCAGATCGTATTTTATTTGGTTTAGAGACTACGCATATTTTCGAGGGGCTGGGCTCCTCATTCTAGCACATTACTGTACAAATGTGCTCCCTACGGCTATATATACAGGCTACACATTATCAATTAGATTGACAATAAAATGTGGATTAATATATTTCATAATATGTATTTATTTTGGTCCAATAAAGCTTGTTTTGTATTTATTTTTATTTTTACAAGCTACGATAATAGCTTGATCCACGCCTCAAATACAGAGAAACTGCGTGTCAAACTATGAAATGACGTCATCTCAGTAAGTACAGCGATATCAAGCTGGCTTTCATTCTACATACTCTAAGTGCTATTTTTGCAAGATAAGTTGTACATCCATCTATCTTTATAATAATTATGAGAAACGAAAGTATTTTAGTGTGTTTTAAAAAGAACAGATAGTATTTATGCATCTAGATTCATTTGAATTGTTTTAACGTGACGTCATAATAGCTTTCCCGAACCTCTACATAGGCTGACGTAGATATGGGAGTCCTTAACCTAGCTGCGTACAGTTACATGTACATGTGGCGGATCAAATTAAAATCAAACTTAAACATAAATACAGACGTGAGGCATGGAAAGCATTAGCGCGCGTGCATGTTTTCTCTCTTTACCATCTTTAAAACAGATATATTACGCAAACCTATCTGTATTTTCAAAGCATTAAAATCAAATAACTATTTTTGTATGCTCAGAATATTTTTTTCTTTTAAATCTATATTAGGTACAAATTACATTAGAAAAGCATAAACATGCATGTTCTCGATTGTGATATTTCGATATACAATCGTAAATTAAAACCCAAACGATGTACAAAGCATACGCTTGGGGGAAAATTGGAATACATTAAGCATGAAGAATTTTACTGAAGTAATTTCCTTTGAAAATAAGCCATATTGTCTTTTCACTTATGTTTTACATTAAAATAAATACACATAAGGTAGTGACAAGCCTTGAAACGGTTTAAAAAGTGGGGGACCCCCCCCCCCAAAAAAAAAAATCTGACAAGCCAAAAAACCTAAACTACCTAAAATTGGGGGTTACTGGGGGGGGGGGGGGTGGGGGGGTGGGGGCAACTTCCTAAATTAATGTGACCAAAAAACTTCATTAAATGTCCAAATCAGAAACCTAATTAACTGTCCAAGTCATGGTATTTGCCGAGTCAAAAAGCTGATAAACTGTCCAAGTCATGGAATTTGCCAGTTCTCAACCTTACAGCGAGAGGAAGTGAGTGGAGGGGGGAGGGGGGGGGGCAACCAGCATCTGAAGGAAAATTTAATATAGCAAAAAACTACACAAAGAAAAAGTGGAGGGCCGGGGCCCACTGGCCTCTTCGCCTTCTAAAGACCTATGGAAAATTTTACAATTATGAAATCATATATTATTAAAATATGGAGATGAGATTTCTGAAAATTTATCAGTTGTATTGAATTTATAATTTTATAACAGAATAATCAATTCTAACTGAATTAGATTTCTTGGCATTCAAGCTGATACATGAATTATAATACATGTATTACACTTTGTACATACAGTATAATATTGATATCGATATGATAATTTACACAGTCCATGTAAAAAAAAAAACCCCATAATTATACAACATTTTCATTATCACATGCATTCTCAATAAAGGTTTGCAAAAGCTTAATTAGTTTTTAATCAATTTCTTGTTATCCATATTACATGCAAGAAATCTAGTAGTTTTTATAAATTTCTGAAATATTTTCATTTAATACATTTCCAGTCGAGATCAGATTTATTTAGAGATTGGGAAAGGTATAAATTTCCACATGACCATCTTCTACTTTTAAATTTAGTAATTCCGTTTCAATTTCTATTAGGAATATGATCATATAATATTTCTTTTATAGATGCAGAATCTAGATTTAAAGATATTACCAAGTCATGATTGTCATATTCATAAATATTTTTAGATAAGCAAAATTACTTCTTGGTATGTTTTATGAGAAATGACAGCAAATTTGAAACTCTGTTTCTCATTTACTCCTAAAAACATTTGTATTTATCTGTTCATAAATCCATCAATAGACACTCTCAAACAAAATTCGTCTGAGAAAAGTACGGTAGATTGTAAATTTATTAAAAACAAGTACCTATTTTTTTTTTAAATGATAGACCCTCTGCACATCTAATACACCGTGACAGTTACTCCTTTGAAATAGGAAAAGCAGTTTAATTAAAGGAGAAATTAAGGTAAAAGGTTAATGAACTTGGCATAATTA
This sequence comes from Saccostrea echinata, assembly GCF_033153115.1. Taxonomy (NCBI): domain Eukaryota; kingdom Metazoa; phylum Mollusca; class Bivalvia; order Ostreida; family Ostreidae; genus Saccostrea; species Saccostrea echinata. The sequence goes on along the minus strand of NW_026889756.1, from coordinate 2,568,420 downwards.
CCGAATATTTCTTATTATCGAAAATATATTAAATGTACATGTATATTGTTGGAGGAGTTTTTTTTTCCAAAAACATTATCCATTTAAAAAATTTAAAAATATCAGGGACCCAGTGTGTGGGGGAGATGGAGAAGGGGGTAGGTAAATAAGTAACCAAAAAAATTCAGCAGACTTTGACAGTACAAGAAAACAAATACTGAAAGGGTAGGTCAGCCCAAATTACAACTTAATTTTTAACAGAAAACACCATTACTGGAAAAAGCGGGAGGGTTGCAGCCCCCTCCCCCATACTACGCGTGCCTGCTTTTTTTTAAACTCGGGCACTTCTTAATATCTTAAGCATACTCAATTTCACAATTCTTACTTACAAATTTATAGCTCATCAAACCTTTTTACGGAAAAAAAATCTACATCCTCGCTGGATTTTTACTACCTTTCTATTTACCTACATAATAATTGTATATTTCACGATTTTTCGCATATCTTTATATCATTAACTGTTCAAGTCATGGAATTATGGAATTGCCAGTGCTCGACCTTACAGCGACAAAAAAAGGGGAGGGGGAACCAGCATCTGAAGGAAAATTTAATATAGCAAAATACTACACTCAGAAAAAGGGGAGGGTTGAGGCTCCCTGGCCCCACCTTCCAATGTCTAGCACAGAACTAACTTAAGACCTAATTTTTTTTTATTGCATCGTTAAAACACTTTATTACATCAGTAAGCGAGAATTATTCTCATGGTATTTACATGTTGTTTTAAGTCTTGAAGATAGGTGATTTTTTCCATCAACACTGAAAAATCTGCTGGTTGCTAAGGAAATTTCTTTGACCAAGTTTCCATGGTAACCATGACTCAAAATATTTTTCATTTTACATACATTGTTCATAGTTAAAAACAAATCAAGGAGTGGAAAGTCATCAAATTCTGAGAACCCTCATATATCACCCTTTGTCGATTTTTATGTGGACTAGTACTTAAGTACTTCTTTCGGTTGCAACACAAAATAAGAAAAACATAAATCTTAAAATGCTGGTGAAAAAGAAAAACAAAAGCACTTTGTATGAAGCTATCATCATGTACACAGTAAACAGCAAAAGAATTAGCTTACACAATATCACGTTGGTGATTTTTATGTCTGTAAAGTCTCATGAAGATTTTGAAAGCCATCTACGAGAATGCTCGAGTACAAAAAAAACGGTGAACCAAAAAACGAATTCGTTCCGGTGGCTGAAGCGATGGACCTGCTCCAATTTTTTAGCGGAAAAAGATTTGATCCAGTAGAAGGCATAAACCTTTAAAGTTTCCAAAAGATTGCTTTCGTAGTTACTGAGAAAAATAGAAATTAAAGAATTTTCACTTTTCGTCCGTTTCCATGGCAACGGTAAAAATTTTGAAAAAATTGAATGTTGACTGCACACTTAGAGATTCTTATTATAATTTCTGTAAAGTTTCATCAAGATTGTCCAAGCGACCTCTGAGAACATATGTGAGCATAATACCTTTTTTTCTGTGTTGTTTCTATGATAACTGTGTGCGACCAATTCCAGGGGGTTTTTTTTAAATAGAAATCACTTAGACACAAAGCAAGGAATCATCCATTAAAGTTTCAAAGTGATTGCTTGAGCAGTTACTGAGAAAATCGAAGTTAAAGAATTTTCACTTTTCTTCTGTTTCCATGGCAACAATTGGCAATTTGAAAATTTTAAATGCGAATTGTACAACTACAGTTACTGATCATTTCCATAAAGTTTCATGATGAATGTTCAAGGGACCAGAGAGAACACTCCCGGACAAAATTCGTCACTTTTCGTACGTTTCCATGGCAACGGTAGTCAAGTTGAAACAGAATTTTTTTTCCACATATATACCGATGGTCATCATCTTTTATGGAAAGTTCCAACAACAATGCCCCAGCCATCTGCGAGAAATTTCCCGGACAACTTTATCATGCGTACAATAGCAATATGTCGCCCGACTTCGTTCGGGGCGACATAATAAGAAAAAATAGAGTAAAAACAATAATTTCTTCGTTGGGAAACATAAATATCTAGAGGATATTACTGTGCTAAATGAGAAATAAATCCTGACCTATCTTCTTGAATTTTTTTCAATCTATCCAACGTTGTAGTCCCCACTGGTAAAGTCCTGCTAGTGGGAGACACCAGGTTGTAGCGGTTTATTTCCAACACATTACTGTCTCCTCCATTAACCCGAGGTCCATGTATAGCATGTATAGTGCTGCCCAAAATCAACTGCTAAAGAAAATAAAGGTAAAGTTTTAGAATCGATTCAACACTCGATGCTGACATAAGACAGTAATATTAGTACGTTTCACACCTCGAACAAAGGGTTTTTGCTGCTACCAAATCACTTAGTACACTGCAAGTCCAAGCTTCATGGTTGGATGACTATGCCATTGTGTGCATGTTATTAAACTTATCATTATCAATGATAGGTTACAGGGCAAGGTCACTAAACAATGAAAGTTGGACCTGCTGTGCTAGACAGTCAATAAAACCTACAGATTTAATAAAGTGAAAAAATCTTTTTTCTTCCCTTGTCTTTCTTTCTGAATTAACCAACATTAGCCAAAATTAAAACATTAAATATTTAAATTAAAAAAAAAATCAAAATTAAAACAGAATTTTAAGAAAGGTTTAGTAATTGTTTTAATATATAGGATAAACCAAGAAATATATCTCATCAAAAAGTACCCCCCAAAAACTTTACTTACCACCTTGTCTTCGATTATAATAAACAGATTTAGAGGACACAGGAGAAGTCAAAATAGGATTTTTTTTTTACAATGTTCAAATACACAGGGACAGTCCTATATTGCTCAAGTAGTGTGTAAACTTTCCCTGTAATTGTTATAAGCCGAGACAATCAAATCGTATACAGATTTTCTTCCTTTTTTCTGTTTTCGTTTTCTGTGGAAATCTGTGCTTTTCAAGAACAATTTAACCATTTTACCTCTAAAGACAAGTTTTCACCAATGCCCACAAGACTCCCATTAAAACTGACATGAATATCTTCATACAGAGATTTTGAATCTATAGAAATGAACCTTATTGTGTTTGAAAACTATACCTGACATATTGCAGACAGGTAGATATAACCCTTGAGGGTATAATTATCACATCTGGGCCTGTACAAAATGGCAAGAGTCAGGATCAAATCATCGTTTTCTTGATTGAATAACAAGAAATACACAAAGATTTGTAATGAAAGAGATAGGGACACAAAGGGTTTTTTCTCGTGTGAAATATGTACTAAGTACATGTATGTTGTTAAACTTTTCCCTTGCCATTCGATTTGGTCCCTCGCTTCGCTCGGCACCAAATCTCATGGTGCTCGGGAAAAGTTTACCAACATATACTTGACTTTTGCGAGAAGCACCGACTTTTACAGTTGACGGCTTACTTTGACATTTAAACCTGCGTTAATTATGAACGGAGGTACGGAATTGACAATAGATAACAAAACTATATATAGGATATAGTTACGGTATTAGGGGTACTAACATTATTTACCAACACAAGAGGTGATTGGAGGTAGAATAAAATTACTTAAAATACCTCATTCATGAGATATAGTATCTCCTTTTATTTTCATTTCTAAAAGAATGAAATAAAGAAGAAAAAACATTTCGGAGGGAAAACTTAGCAGGAGATGGTCAAGGTGGGAAGGGAGAGGGCTGAGGTTAGGTTTGTTGAGGGTAGAGTGGTTGCCTATCGCTTCCTAGACAACGTAATATGGACTTTAAAATAGCCCGTTATTATTGTTTTATTAACTGTTAAGCTAAATATTATATCACAAAAGAGCTCCCGTATATTTTCCTGGTCTAAAAGTAAGCCGTCGATTGAAAAAGTCAGCGCTTCTTGCAAAGGTCCAATACCCGCACAGAAGTGTTTGCCTCTCAATTTGTTCTCCTACCTGGGTAATGAAGAAGCCATAATAGTTATTCTAATATCTAATAAAATATGCATTCAATTGAGCAAAAATGCACAGGATAGCATGTGGCCAAAAGGCCTTCTGTGTTTTTATTCAGTAATAAATAATAATGTTTAATATATAATAATATATATTAGTGATAAACAACATTTATATGAAATATTTTGAGCTTAGCTTGCTTTCATCCTTAAGATTATGTCATACGAGTTGGACAAAACCACATAATAATACATAAAGTTTTTAAGACCGCGGTCAAGTTAAGTTTATAAAATTTTAGCAACGTTTCTTTTTAGTGAAATATTACTAAAATCTGCGAATTCCTTAGTTTAACAATAATACATGAGGACGAAGACAATATATAATTATATGAACACGAAACCAGGGGCCTGTTTTACAAAAAAACTCACGACTAAGATTTAAAACTTAAGTTCCTTGTAAAACTTTGCAAAATTAATCATTCTGTTTAAAATTGCTAGTTCAAAAATATCTTTCTACATTACTTTTAAAAAGATTAAAATCATTTTTAATTTAATGTAAATTAGAAAGTCATTAGTGGAATTCAATTTTGGTCTTTTGTAAAACGGAGCCCAGATCTTTAAATTATTCAATGAAAAACATTTCTAAAGAACCAACCAATATTGTTAAACATAATGATCTCTTTTTACGCTACTCTTATCCTATTGAAGTAAGTGCGTGATATTCTAGCCTAATTTTTCTCTTCAATTTTTGTACCAATGCAAAAGTTGTATGGAGATTTAAATGGTTTTTTTTTTTTTTTAAAGCAGAAAGTAAATTGCACTATACCTCAGGATAAACATAGTCATTAGGAAAGACTGATTTTATAATCAGGACTGGTAAGATATTGTGAAAGAGATTAATTTACATTTATCATGTAATTTAATATTGTAAACGAAAGAGACAAAACTCCTGATTATTAATTTATTTATTAACAAATCTAATGTAGTAAACACAATTTGTACAAATATTTCATATTTTGTTCACGCATCGATGTCAAAGTTATAATTGTTTTATGTTACTTTGACCTCTACAGGCGCGGATCCAGGAATATTTTCCAGGGGAGGGGGGGGGGATGTTCCACCCGAGTCAAAAAAAATTCCAACCCAAAAATTTCTTGAAAAAAAAAACGTAATTCCCTTCCCAAACGTATTTAAAACCCAGAAATTTTGTTGACAAGCAAAAAAAAAAAAAAAAAGTAAATTCCCTTTCCTAACGTGAATTACACCTATTTTGTGGTGGCGATTGTGGATTCCAAGTTTTCTAGGGGGCTCCAAAGTCATTTTTTATTTGCTTCAGTATATACGTTTAGTAACTGTGTAAATTCCAGGAGGGGGGCGGACCCTCCTGACCCCCCTCTAGATCCGCGCATGCTCTATGTTGTTATATAGCAACCAAAGAGATACTAATAAACTGAAACTGAACCAGCTAGATCACATGAAAGGTAATGAGCAGAGTAAGTCTCTTTTAAATATAGAGTAGTGTACTGTACACTATACAAATTTGTAAGTGCATTACGTACACACTGATTGTAAATATTTTCTAGTTTTTGATCAACAATAATGGACCAAGTACCGGATACAGCCCAGCATTTTATCGAGTGTGACACGGAATCCTGTAGGAACTTCTCCGAGTTTTACTGCAATACCTGTCATCAACGAATCTGTGACCAATGCAAACAGCGCCATCTAGAGCAGAACAATGGACATGAAATTGTCCTCTATCAAGAGAGAAAAAGAAAAGTTCCGTCAGAGAAATGCAGGATGCATCCCACCAAAAACATAGATGTCTACTGTGATGATTGCCAGGACTCTGCTTGTTCTGTCTGCTTTTCGCGAGATCACGGTAATCATCTAAACACCGACCTTGAAACCATCTACAATGAAATCTTACAACAATGTCAGGAGGAAATAACAGACATTTGGAAAACAGTCATTCCTAAAGCTGAAGATAATGTCAAATCACTTGAAGAGAAAAGAGAAAATGTTAAGAAAGAAATTACCAAGTTTAGAGTTTCCATGAAGAAGAGAGCAGATGAACTGAAAGAGACAGTTGACAGTGTACTAACTAATAATAATCAAAAACTGGATGAGATTGAGAACTCTGTCATAAATGATAAGGTCGAACAACAGAAGAAAACAGAGGACTACATAAATTACCTAAAAAAAATTGTTTCAGACCTCGAGCGTAAAATGTCATCAATAAAACTTTCTGAAGTTATGAAATTCTATAAAGATATTTCATTAGCTACCCTGAAGAGGCCTAACAAAGCTAAACCCAAACTGCCAATTTTCACACTACGTACACTAAACAAAGAAGAAATAGCCAAACTACTTGGTGAAATTGAACTAGAAAGGTTTGAGCTTGCTTCTGTCACAGAAGTAAATGAAGTAAGTAACCAGGGACATATACCTCACCATTTGTCTCCCTTGCCCCCCGATAAATTCTGGGCCCTCGATAACTCGGGAAATCTCATTCAGTCTGACATGGAAGGAAACATCTTATCAAAGGAAATATCCACCAGTATGTGGTATATCCGAGGTAACCACACAGTCACAACAGATGGAGAACTTCTTTACACAAATAACAAGAAATACACTGTATACAAAGTAGCTAGTGACATGTCCATCAACAAACTTATCAAGACAGGGAGTTTGGAACCTGGAGCCATCTTCTCTTCTCCTTTCAATGGACACATACTGGTCGGGATGGGGACAAAGTCAGACAGCAAAGTAACCATATACAACAGAGAAGGAAGGAAGCTTCAGGACATAAAGAGGGATGATGAAGGACAAACTCTGTACGAAGGCATAGACTACCTCACAGAGAACATTAATGGTGACATTTGTGCATCAGACAACTATGCCAAAAAGGTTGTTGTGGTGACCGCATCGGGAGAATATCGGTTTTCTTACTCTGGTCATGAGTCTCAGTCTGGATTCCGTCCCTATGGAATCTGTACAGATGTTCTGGGACACATTTTGGTGGGTAATGGCTATATTTCACATAGTGAGAATTGTTCTGGTGTCCACTTGCTGGACATTAATGGCCGGTTCCTGTCTTTCCTACTCACACTGGATCAATGTCCTCCACGTCCCTGTGCTCTCTGTATTGATGATCAACACAATCTCTGGGTCGGGGGAAGGAGAAGTTCTACTGTCTCTGTGTACAAGTACTTGCAGAAGACAAAATAATAATATTTTATGTACTGCATTACTCATGATTGATCAATTTGTGTCACAACCCCTGTCAGTGTTAACTCAGAATAAACAAACATAGGTAATCAGAGGTTACAGAGCTCACCTCAACGAATGTTGTCCTTAAGTAAGGCAAAGTCCCAAACTAATAATCTACGCGGGTATGTTAAGGCTACACCCAGAGATATACTACTTGCCTCTACAATATGACGTCATAGTAAGCTGCATGACGTGAAGTTTAGAAATAATGATTTCTTAATATCTATATTTAAAGTTTAATTTCAGGTCAAAGAAATGAATGGAATCATTCAAAAACATAATGTAAACAAAATCATGTCATTTTTGGGTGATATAAACAGCTAAGTATTTATCACGGGGGTTAAATACCAAACCCATGACGTCATAACTATTGATCAAATATTTGCCGAGTGAAAATTAAATGAGACGAGAATTCATGTAAACAAATATGTAAAATGGGAGTTTTAAAGCATATACCGTGAATATCATGTGTGATTCATAAGGAATTAAAGATTACGAATCAGGTACGCTGATATATTCTAATCATGTTTTCTTATAATGAACACAGTCAGTGCTTAAGATCCCGATCAGCCTTTCCTCTGTCGTTCTATAACAACAAAGTTGCAAAAGTTCAACACTACGCCGCATACTTTGAGACATAATTTTTGTTTGTATCGAAATCTTGTATTCTATAGTACTTGGAAAGTGCTGCTAGAATCGTGTGATTAACATGAAATGATGACATTTCCTTGATCGTTTGTACAAAAATGTAATAATTTTGGTAAGGTTTCATGCGAAACTTTGGAATAATTTTTTTCTGTGTTGGGAGAGTAGGATTCTAGAAGCACTTTTCATGACCCAGTGATGTTTTTACATTATTAATTTCACAAAAAGAATTGAATTTTCCCCGGGGTAGTGTTGAACTTTTCACTTTTTTATTAAGGCAATTTTTCTATTTATAGACGTCACGTGATGACGTCGTAGTGGAGTGCTTCTTTTAGCCTAAAACTCAATGACGTCTACACAATGGATAATTATAGTAAATGTTTTATCTATGGCTTTTCCGATTTATCAATGTTACATTTTACGAAAAAAGTCTAAATTCGCCGAAATATGATCTGGGTACTGCCTTAACATACCTGCGTAGTAGTTTGCATTCCTAAATGTAACATTTATGCAATTTTAGTACGATAGGGCTTGCAGTAACTTGGGAATGGACTTACCTAAAAACTTTAAACTAATCACTCATCCAGAAAATGTATGTCATGTTCAGCATCTGAAGCAAGTTTGGGAGTATTCATTCTGTTATGCATCATCCATGCAAGTTTGGTTCAGATAGCCCTTTTAGTTTACTTTAACATGGTCACTCTGGAAAATATAGGTCAGATACAGCATCCAGAGCAAGCTTGTTAGTGTGTATCTATAGATGTATCATCCATGCAAGTTTGGTAAACATAGGGCTAAAAGTGACTTAAAATTAGACCTGCTCCAAAAACTTTAACCTGGTCACTTATCTAGAAAATGTAGGTCAGATCCAACATCCGAAGCAAGTCCAGTAGTGTGCATCCTTAGAGTATCATCCATGCAAGTTTTGTCAATATAGGGCTTACAGTTACTTTGAAATGAGACCTGCTCCAAAATTTTAACCTGCTCCAAAAACATTAACCAGGTCATTCTTCAGCTGAAATAACAGCTTCTGAAACTTTGACTGGTACAATGAAATATACTAGAAGCATCCTCCATGCATCTCTGTTTAATAAAAGGCATAGAAGTACTTGAAAAGAATTCTGCTCCAAAAACTTTAACCTGGGACGCCGACACCGACGGTATTACATAAGCTCCCCTAACTTCTTTGAGGTGCGCTAAAAACGTTTGACAAATAAATTTCTGTTTTTGAAACTGTTTTCTCTGGCTTGTCATACAATATATATATATATATATATATATATATATATATATATATATATATATATATATATATATATATATATATATATATATATATATATATATATATATATATATATATATATATATATATATATATATATATATATATATATATATATATATATATATATATATATATATATATATATATATATATATATATATATATATATATATATAGTTATACAAGAGGCGTGTTATGGGATATTTGGCGTATCTCAGACTCACGTTGTGGGATCCTTAGGTGGTTTATGGGTCATCTATATTTTGACCCATAAACCATGTAGTCTAAACTTCACAGAAATGTTGGAAATGCTATTCCTACCATAAAAAACAAAAAAAATAATTTTTTTGACCTATAAGGATATATAGAAAAATGTCCCACAACGCAAAATCTATTTTTAGAACAGTCGGTCTAAGTCCCTCGCTTTCAACATTTTGTGTATCTATAAATGTCAATTGGAATATCCCACAATACGGTGTAGCGATACACGCAATGCATTGTGGGAGGACTGGGAGGACAATGGCGGCGTTTAGCAGGGGTAAAGAGCTGTAACTGTAAGACAGTAAGTATCTTGTTATTATTAGTAGAGCAATTGAATATAACACATATTTATGATAATTAGACGAGAGAACGAGGAACTTTCGAACTTGTTTGATCGTAAGCACAGTTTAAGGTTGGTCGCGGGTTTACTGCATAAAAATTTTTACGGGAAAACATGTTCAGAAAAATTTGATATAATGTTCCTTAGAATTTGCGGCATATTATCTGAGATTTTTATTAAATTTGCCTACGTGAAGATAAGTAGCTTATATTCTCTAGTATTATGAAATTCATAATTCTGCCCACAAAGTCAGAATGAACGGTATATTGATATAAACATTCTTCGTGCATTAGAATTAATATGCAGTAACTAGTGATGGGAATCGGTAAGAATTTCATAATCGATGATCGGGCTACTGTAACTAACTAATTATCAATTATAATCGGACATTTACAAAGTCTGTCAATTTAGTTTATCAAATGGTAAGAATGGATGAATAACTACTTTGTGTGGTGGTCCAACTGTAGTTAGAATAATCTAACTGTGTTTCGGGACAAGCCCTAGTCCTTAGGACAATATTTTAACGATAGAACGTTCGATCTAGTCCAGCTGGTTCTTCATTCATTTTGTAGAATCCAAAGTATGTCCATACCCGGGAATTAGCGTTGTTACCCGGGTATGAATACAATGTCTGTTCGTCTACGCCATTATGATACACAAATAAGTTAATAGAAAAGTCGCGGCTGGAATATTTGGCTTGAAAACTATTACGCTTGTAAAATAAAATAAATAACCCGATTAATCGGAATAGAAATTTTGTAATCGAGCGCTTGGATTATGCCAACACTCGATTGATTTTCGATTATAATCGATGATTGGAACACCACTAGCAGTAACACTGCGATAGATAATATAATACAAGTAATGTTAGGATGTTCAAGTTCATTATTAAGAATTCAAGTATAACATGGTAAAGGAAAAAAAAAAGTCCACCATTGAAGGGGGGTGGGGGTTATCGGTAATGTTCTTTTTAAGTCAATCGCAATTCAGTATATAGTCAGAACTCTCAAACATTTGTTCTTTCTTGTTTTTTTTTCTTTATTAATTTTTCATCATTAAAAAATGTAAAATACTTGCATTCAGCTTAAACACAGATAGCTTAATTTTGTTATAGAAAAAATTGTACTTGAAGTCTTGATACTTGTATTTCGTAATACATGTACAGTATATTAATATCTGTTTAGAGTGCCATAAAGGTCCGATATGCTGGGTGTTTGTATGAATTCATTTTAAGGGGATGAAGGACACATGGTCACATGACTGTTTAACTACATCATAGTCTCCGTTTATATAAGTGCAATATGTGTAAAGCATTAATTCTTGTATAATTTTTTGACAATTTTTTAACTTTAATTACCATCTTATATAAAAAAATTAAAAAGTTTTTACGTTCTTGTAAACATTAACAAATTATGAAAAAGATTGATCCACTCCTCTGTTTCCCTAAACTGCATGTCCAACAAGTCGGTGACGTCATACATGATCTGTTAGTACAGCAAGATCATACTCGGTGAACACAGGGGTGGTATTACAATGTATTATGTAAAAACAGTTCATAATCAGTATATGATGAAATATTTTGAGAAATGGGGAACACAAAAATTATTTTTCCAAGGCTGATGACGGAAATCATATGTAGGTATATCTTATTTCGCTTATTTAGCTTACCTGTGACGTCATAGTTGGTTTTTCTCGTAGTCGAGAAATGTAACATGACACATTTTTGTCATGCTTATGTCCTCTTTAACGATGTCCTGTGAAATAATGAGGTCAGCTTCATCATTTGAAATTTTTACAGTTATTCAATAATTTGAAGGATTTGCATTTCAACGTAAATTAAAAAATATTGAATGATAGAATTTTTTGTAAATTACGTTTTTTATTGTTTAAGTTGTCTTAAAAAGTGCGTAATTTTCCCTATCCAGATGCAGTGTGATAGACAAAACTTGCTTTTTTGAATTTTAAATCCTAGTTATACTCTGAAATAATTTAAAAGATACATGTCCACTTTGATATTTTTTACATATGCTTAAAAAATCCCATTAAGGACAGAGTAATTAGCCCGGAAACATGGAGAATTAAAACTCCACTTAGATACAGTAGGGCATAGTAATTGTCAATCAATATCTCCAAAATAAGGTAAGAAACCTAATGATATAACTGCTTTAAGATATGTGGGACATACTTAATTAGAAATATACAAAATATGAAAAAAATTGAATGACAAGTATTTTTTCAGCTCAAGGTCCTTCTCCTCCTTATTATAACATGTTTAACATGCATTTCACTGATAAATCAATTCCTTGCTAGCCTGCTTATAAATAGAGAACAACTTTATTAGATTCAAATACAAAATATTTTTTTAAAAAAGAGGAAAATGCATTTAATTAAATTTCATCCATTTTTAGCTCACCTGAGCTGAAAGCTCAAGTGAGCTTTTCTGATCACCCGTTGTCCGTCGTCCGTCCGTCTGTCCGTCCGTCTGTAAACTTTTCACATTTTCAACTTCTTCTCAAGAACCACTGGGCCAATTTTAACCAAACTTGGTACAAAGTATCCCTGGGTGAAGGGGAGTTTAAATTGTAAAGATAAAGGGCCAAGTCCCCTTACAAGGGGAGATAATCAAGAAAAGACAAAAATAGGGTGGGGTCATAAAAAAATCCTCTTCTCAAGAACCACTGAGCCAGAAAAGCTGAAACTTATGTGGAAGCATCCTGGGGTAGTGTAGATTCTAAATTGTTAAAATCATGACCCCCGGGGGTAGGGCGGGGCCACAATAGGGAATCCAAGTTTTACATTGAAATATATAGGAAAAATCTTGAAAAATCTTCTTCTCAAGAACCACTGGGCCAGAAAAGCTGAAACTTATGTGGAAGCATCCTTGGGTAGTGTAGATTCTAAATTGTTAAAATCATGACCCCCAGGGGTAGGGCGGGGCCACAATAGGGAAGCCAAGTTTTACATTGAAATATATAGGAAAAATCTTGAAAAATCTTCTTCTCAAGAACCACTGGACCAGAAAAGCTGTGGCGGGGCCACAATAGGTATTACAAGGAGGGGGGGGGGGGGATCTGGTAAAGAACAGCATAGCCAAAGTTACTCAGGTGAGCGATGTGGCCCATGGGCCTCTTGTTAGTGTTTAGGGTTGATGTTATCCTTAAAATAACAAATGTGTTGTTTTTTTTTTTTGGCTGTGATGAGCAAACATGGTGCATTACACACCTCCTCTTCATTGCAAATTTATGTGCATACATACAGCCTTTCAATTTTTCAATGTAGCAATTTACTGAAACCGTTACTTTCATTTTGCATGCCATATTTTTAACACTGAATCAATTTGATTGACCTTTAGTAGTTTAGTATCATTTTCAATATAAAATGAATTCCATGCATTTTGCATCACATTTATTATGTTTTATAAGTTTGTTCTTATACATTACACATATAATCAGAGCAGAATTAACTTATAATCCTCTAGGTTCATACATACAGTGTGCGAAACTAATCTGGAGAATGAAATAGCCCATTTGACTATCTCATTTGAAATTGGGATAGACCGTAGACAAATAGGAATGTCCAAAGAAAGTAAATTAGGAAAAAATGTGCTCTTGTTATTGTTAAATTTTTTAAAATTTATTCATTTATATTCTTATTGAAGTATCTGCTATATATTTTCATGATTATCTAGTGAAAATTAAATATAATCATGCAGTGTTCATGCATTTCACACCCCAAAAAACTGTGCAATTATTCAGACTCATCGTATATAAACTTCACTCTGCAGACCAGCTAATATTTGTGAAAGACACAAACTCTAATTTCATCTTTATAGCTTTCCCTTTTCTCGGATTCATTATTTTATTTTCAATTTTTTTGGTTGTCTTTTTGTTGATTCAATTTGTGTTTTAATGCAGTGCTTCCTGCAGTCAGGATTTGTAGCATGCCTGATATACATAAACAGCAAGCATTGGGTAAAAATTGTACACCACTAATTCATCGAAAGATGCACAATGTTATAAATTAATAAGTAAAGAGATTTAACAACAGTTCTTTTACCATGTAAAATATAAAAGTATTAAATTATTTTTTCACAATTATTTTGTTTATAATTATGTGTTAAAAATACGAAATGGTCATTCTTGTTCAATCTCATTTTACCCATGGCCAAAATTGGGATAGAGAATTCGGTCTGTTTCAATTCGGATCGGGGTAGACCAATTCAATTTGAGATAGATTCGGACCATCGGACAGGCGTTAATACTTTCGCACACTGTACATACGCCTCGTATGGACTAGATTCTATTGCTAATTAAAGTAATTTTCAGAGAAATAAGCAGGAAGCAATGCAACATCGCCTTTGTGATGTAACTCACGTCATAATCAAATGTGCACAAAACAACCACTCGAATTGTCTAAATTGTGTACCGAAATTGATGACAAAAGCAAACCCGCGACCTACCTTACAAATGACGGATGCTTCAGCCTGAAGCAGCTGTGAAGCATAATTACCAGCTTGTCAACCTCAAAAAAGCACATGCACCGATTCTGAATGCAGATGGCATACTTGGGGTGTTAGTTTTATGTTTATAGTTTCCATACATGTTTAGGCCAAACAAAAAAATATGTTTGTTTACTGTTACATGCCGAAATAAAATAGGGCCGATAGGTAGGATTTTTTTTATTTTATTGAATTTTTTTATACACAAATTCAAATGAATTGGTTGAAAAACAAGACAGTTTTACCATTGTGTGGTGCTTTACTTTTGTTTGGGCTTGCCATATGGCAATATCTTTCTTGCCAACTGCCTTACAGCTACCACACAATGAAAAAAACTGTCTTGTATTTCTTCTTTAATTCCATGTTGCACTAACTATTTCTAGTACTTTCGATTTCAAACGCTTGACTGATTAAGATGCATGTAAAAGTTAAACCGACGAATGAGTGACTTCTGGATTTTTACGACGAAAAAAAATTTGGGTTGCCTATTAGATATAGGGTCAGTCGGGTAACTGTAAACAAACATATTTTTTTATTATGCCTTACCTCTGATGAAAGAAAGGAGGGAGAACATAATATAGGGCCTACTACAGAAGCATTAGGAAAAACCTCAGTTATAAAACATTTTTTTGCATTTGTTTGAGATTGGCATGATTCAATTCCCACTACGGTTATTTCTAGATATTTGTGGCTTTTCCACATTGCATCTTTTGCCATTTGCTCAATTGCTAAGAGAAGTGTTGCACAACTTTTCATACAAACAGGGTTTTCTAAACATTTTGATCGTGATCATAAAAATTTTTATGACCAGGACGAGGGAAGGGGCCATATCATGTGCTATATGTGCATACTGCCGAAAAATGGCCCAATGCATTGATGCACTGATGCCATGCAGCACAACACACATTGTTTTCTACTTTGTGAAGTTCATATCAGTCTGCTCTATCGGTACAGTATTCATCGTCGAAGGTAGATGGAATCTGTAATGTATCATATTAAAAAATTGGAACCGACATTCAACATATTTTACATCCATTGGCAAAGAAATGTTGAGTCATTTTGGATGGCTTACCACAGATTTACGAAAAAAATTTTACCTTACAATGAAAAACCACATCATCGAAGTTTTTTATCTTTGCCTGTCCCTTGATCTCTAAATCGACAATTTAAAAAAAGTGTGTGTTTGGTTTAAATGTAATTTTCCTAAATACTTGCTGTGGTAGATGACGAATGATTTATGAATTTCTTAGAAACAGAAAAATCACTTTTGCTAGTCAATGTCAAATGATTTGGCAATTCCTATGGCATCCTTTAGCAACTTAAATTTAGGTGTCAAAGATACATGTATATGCATTATTATTAGCACAAAACTATGACATATTTTAGAATGACCTGAATATATTTCCTCTAGACTCCTTAAATTTCAAAATGACCCTGGTTAGTGGCTATAAATAACAGGGCCATTTGCCCGCATCTGTTGTTTTACCTTCCCAGGCACTGTATAACAACTTTTTTTACACTTATAAATAATTGAAATTAAATACAGGTACATTGATATTTTCGGAATTTCCCATATTTAACATGACAAGGATCACGTCAACACATTGCTGTAAAGATCGCTGTATTTAAAGAGTTCTATATGCTGTTTGTTTTTAGGTCACCTGAGTCACTCAGGTGACCTATTGCTATCCGTTTTTGTCCGTCGGCGTGCGACGTGCGTCGTGCGATGTGCGTTAACATTTGAACATTTTTAGCTTCTTCTCTGAAACCGCTCAACCAATTTCAACTAAATTTGGCATATAGCATCTATGGGTGAAGGGGAACAAAAATTGTGAATTTCATGGTCCCTGCCCCCCTGGGGCCTGAGGGGTGGGGCTAAAACCACCAAAATTAATGCAATCTTTAAAAATCTTCTTCTTTACTCCTGGACATCAAGCTGTCAAACTGTTGGCATAATTGTGATAAGCATTGAGTCCTCTACCAAAATTGTGAAATTCATGGCCCCAGGGTCAGGGGTTCTGGTGGTAGGGCGGGGCTATATAGATCATATAGTGAAAGTGCATTATTTCTTTGAAAATCTTCTTCTCTGCTCCTGGGTATTAAATAAACTAACTAAGTATATAGTTATGATGAGTAAGAGTGACTCTTCCAAAATTGTGAAATTCATGTCCCCAGGGGCAGGGGTTCTGGTGTTAGGGCGGGGCTCTATTGATTATATAGTGAAAATGCATTAGTTCTTTGAAAATCTTCTTCTCTGCTCCTGGGTATTAAATAAACTAACTAAGTATATAGTTATAATGAGTAAGAGTGCCTCTTTCAAAATTGTGAAATTCATGTCCCCAGGGGCAGGGGTTCTGGTGTTAGAGCGGGGCTCTATTGATTATATAGTGAAAATGCATTAATTCATTGAAAATCTTCTTCTCTGCTCCTGGGTATTAAATAAACTTACTAAGTACATAGTTAGGATGAGCAAGAGTGCCTCTTCCAAAATTGTGAAATTCATGGCCCCTGGGTCAGGGGTTCTGGTGTTAGGGCAGGGCTCTATTGATTATATAGTGAAAATGCATTAATCCTTTGAAAATCTTCTTCTCTGCTCCTGGGTATTAAATTCAGTAACTAAGTACATAGTTATGATGAGCAAGAGTGCCTCTTTCAAAATTGTGAATTTCATGGCCCCTGGGTTATAGGAGTGAAACGGTTCACCGCGGTATCGATTCACCGCGGTATTTTTTCTCGGTTTGATACACGGTGCAAAATCTCTAATTTTCGGTTCGGTTCATTTTTCGGTCGGGATCATTATTCAGTCGAGTTTGGCATAAGGTAAAATATGTTACTCAGTATAAATATGTATAGAAAACATAAATTTTTGATGACTGATAGCTTGTAAAATAATTTTTGACAGTCAAATAATTTTAATCAATTTCTTCTAGTCAATTTGCAAATAGAATTCGTAAAATATGTGACTAGATTTAGAAAAAGAAAACATAAAACAACGTTGAATTTGTCTCTTTCTATCAAAATGTATCGTATCGAAAATAACCGAACCGAGAGAAAATTATACAATACGTATCGAACCGTGAAGGAGGTGTCTCGTTTCACCCCTACTGGGTTAGGGGTTCTGGTGTTAGGGTGAGGCTCTATTGATTATATAGTGAAAATGCATTAATCCTTTGAAAATCTTCTTCTCTACTCCTGGGTATTATTAAAACACAGTAAATACATAGTTATGATAATCAAGGATGCCTCTTTCAAAATTGTGAAATTCGTGGCCCCTGGATCAGGGGTTCTATTGATTATAAAGTGAAAATGTTTTAATTCTTTAAAAATCTTTTTCTCTGCACCTGGGTATTATTTAAACAAACTAAGTACATTGTTATGATAAGCAAGGATGCCTCTTCCAAAATTGTGAAATTCATGGCCCCGGAGACAGGAGTTCTGGTGCTAGGGCGGGGCTATATAGATCCTATAGTGAAGGTGAATTATTTCTTTGAAAATTGAAAATCTTCTTCTTTGCCCCTGGGTATTGCTTAAACAGGCTAAAGTACATTGTTATGATACACAAGGATGCCTCTTCCAAAATTGTGAATATTATGACCCCAAATTTAAGGGTTCTGGTGAGGGGGGGGGGGGGGGGCTTCTATTGATTATAAAGTGAAAAAGCAAAATTTCTTTGAAAATATTCTTTTCTTCTTCTGGTTAAAAAAGCAAAGAAGCTAAGGGTATAGTTATGATGAGCAAGTGTGCTTCTTCCAGAGTAGTGAATTTCATGACCCCTGGGTCAGATGTGCTGGTGTGAGAGTGGGGCTCTTGATAATTTAGTGAAAATGCATTAATTCTATTAAATAATCCTGTTTGCTCCTTAGTGTTAAGCAGATAAACAAAGTGATGATGAGCAAACATATGGTCCCACGGTCAGAAGCTCTGGTGTTTTGGGGTTGGGGGGTTGGGGGGGGGCTCTATTGATAATATAGTGAATCTGTAGTAAAAATGCATTATTTATTTAAAAATCTTCTCCGCACCTGGGCATATCTGAGGCAAACAGAGTAAAAGTTTTTATAAGGAAGGGAATTTTTACCAGATTTTTGAACATCTGGACCATTTGATCAAGTGTTCTGGTCCTGCCCAGGGCTCTATTAGTTTGTATTCTACTGAGAGGAGTTATTCCCCTTTGCCATTTACTTTTGATAATTTATCACTGTAAATAATGTACTTGAAAGGTAAATAGAGAATTATGCAAAAACTTTTATTGTATAATACAAAAGTACTTTCATAGTTTTAATGATCAGATAGACTTGTAAGTAGTAGATAAATAAAAATGAGACAAAAATAACTTGTCTTATTAAATATTCATCAAAGACCAAGAGATGCCAATGTAAGAGATTTCAACAAAGGATTAAAATAGTACAGAAGCATTGATAATTTGTTAATATACTGTATAGTGATAGTGATAAATGGGGAACAGATTAGATCCTAATTTATGAACTGTTAATGAATATTAAGACCAATTATTTTGTTGATCATGATCACCCTATTTTTCTTGCTTTTGGGCAACAAAGCTTCACCTTTCAGTTCATTTTATACTCTATGCATCCTTGAAATTGTTTTATCATACTCAGGTGACCGTTAAGGCCCTTGGGCCTCTTGTATAATTAAATGCATTAAAGTTGACAGTTTGTCAGTTATAATGCTATATTTTCTCACAATAAGCTAGCTTACAATTAAAAAATTTATCATCTTTTAGAAATATATGTATAAAAGTTCCCACAGGTAACAAGGACTTCCTGTGTATACTGTGTGTGTATAGGTATTAACACCATACACGATCAGCCTCTGGGAAAATCTTAGTCCCTCCCCTCACCAGAGAAAACTGTTCGTTTAAAAATATCAGCCTTTAAAACTGGTCGCTGAAGAGGCTACTAGTTCTAAAATGGTAGTGGCCCATACTGATTTTTAACAGCTGGTATTACAGGCACTTGTTTTGGTAATAAATTTTTCAACCCATAGTATGATGCCCCCCCCCCCCCTTCCCCAAAATTGAACTTATTTACACTTTCAGAGGAAATGCACTGGCAAACTGTTTATTACCATTGTCCTCTACGATAATTTATCTACACAACTATCTATGACATGTTTGTCTTATTTACAGGGATTTATCAGCCTATTTTGGGAAACGCCATTTTTGGGGAATTGGGAAAAAATTATCGGCTTTTTGATAAAATTGGGAAAAAATCAAAAATGTTGCTTAAATCATGTATTCAGGTGTAATTCATTTAACATTTCATCATGAACTCTAATTTGCATGGGCAACCAAACAAACATTTAAATATGATCCAACTTCATACAAGATCAATAATTATTATGAATAATAGACTAATAAAAGTAAATTGACTTCAATGAGTGTAAAGTGTTTATACAATTTAGGGTAGTACATTTGTGTATGAGATTCCAATTTAGGTCATTATAGAGTCTGTCTGGAGATCATAAACACATCTTCTCAAAGCCCTCTTTTAATATGTAATAATGCATTGAAAATATATTTTTCTATTTGAAATATTGCCAACAGTCCTTACCATTCACTCGTAGATCAATTGAGTAGGTAGAAACAACTTAATAAATCTATATAATTACACAATATCACCATTTTCAGAAAAAACTGAGGAAATTCGGAATAAAAGTTGGCGATGTTTTTACAGTGTTTTTAAACACTTGTTATGACTGTACCTTTGCTACACGAATTAAATAGATGAAAATTAAAGACATTCTGACAATTTTACTTAGTGTTTTCCCAAGATGATTAAATATAAAAGCATTGTTTACCAATTGGGAAAAAATACTGCCAAATTGGGAAAAATTGGACTTATTTTCAATTGGGAATGGGGCCGAATTTCAGCCCCTGAGAAGGTACTGATAAATCCCTGATTTATTAATTTTCTTTTATTTCCGTAAACAGTGTCAAAACTCTGCTCGCCGAGTGCAAAAGTCGACTTTCTTGTCTAGTCTAACTTTCAAGATAAATTTGTTGTAAAGTAAATAAAACTAATCTTTTAGTATATAATATAATTAAAACTAATTTGATATTGTATATTTAACAAGTAATCAAAACTAATTATATAAAAATATATATATATATTGTATACGCAGCTAGGTTTAGGACTCCCATACTTACATCAGCCTATATGCAGAGCTTCTGGAAATCGATTATGACGTCACAATGAAACTGAACAAATAAATCCTAAATACTAATGTTTTCTTTTTCATACACACTCAAATACAGTCTTTTCTCATAACATGATAAATATTGTAAACATAAATTGATGTGTAACTTATCATGTCATAATAACACTATTTGAATGTAGAATTTAAGCCATCTTGACCTTCCTGCACTGACTAAGATGACGTCACACCCTAGTTTGACAGACAGTTTCTCTGTACTTGAGGCGTAGATCAAGCTATTATTGTAGCTTGTAAATATCAAATTAAAATAAGTGTGATCTGACCAAAACTAAGTCATATTTTTGAATGTATTAATCAATATTTTATAGTCTAATTAGGCCTAAAAAAAATTGTTTGCTTCCTGTAACATTCCCAAAAAATCAAGGGTCGGTAGGTCGGGATTTTTTTTTTTTTTTTTTTTTTTTTTTTTTTTTGCTTATGGATAATAGGGTCAAACATCCCCAGACTGAATTAACCAGGTGTTATATTTAAAGTGGACACCCAAAATGGCTGCTTAGCGGCAGAGAACGAAATTCTAAAAGTTGTGGGTGGAAATTGTTGTTACAATAATGATTACTCTTTATATTCAAGGTAAATGTTGACTAGGATGACATATTTTATATCTCAAATAAAGCTACAATTAATATTTTTTGAATAAATGGAATCAGCTGATCGATCGAACCAAAGAGCAAATGCAGATTTGGCAGAAAAAAAAAAATCCGCCGGGGGATAATTTGAATGGGTCGGTCGGGTTACAGGAAACAAACTTATTTTTTTTTTAGGCCTTAAATTGAAAATGTGTAGACCTCATATAAAGCCACAGTAAGGCACATTTATACATTAACTATCTAGAATAACAGGCACAGCCCCTTGAAAATCTCAAAAGTTCAACGATATCTGCTTCACTATAATTTATGAATTTTTATACGCCCGTCTTTAGACGGAACGTATTATGTTATGGCGTTCATGTCCATCTGTCTGTCTGTCTGTTAGCCTTTCTCGTGTCCGGCTCATAACTTTAATACTATTAGGCCTAGGATTATCAAACTTTGTCAGCTGATACTTCTTTGGTAGAAGGTGTGTCACGCACTAAAAGTAGGTCGTTCTGACCTTTAATTAAGATGCTATGGCCAAATATGGAAAAATCCTGTCCGGCTCATAACTAGAAAACTATTAGACTTATAATCATCAAACTTGGCCAGTTTATGCATCTTAGGTAGAAGGTGTGTCGCGACCTATTTCAAGGTCACTGTGACCTTTAATTTAAGTGAAATTTTTAAAAAAAAAACTGTCTTTTTACTATTAAATTACACAATCCCAAAAAATGTAGAAGTGTTGCAGTATCCTTATCAAAAAGATGTTAAAATCAAGAAATACTTATTTTTTTCATTATATACTTTACAGCAATCTATAACAAATATAATGTTACAAGAGAAATTCCACCTCTCCCATGGGTGTAATTATCAAGCACTGGTCAAGGAGAATTTTGATAACAGAAAATTGCATGTCAAATTAGCGAGAAATTAGTTTAGTGTGAGGAGCTAACTGGTAGAGCATCTCTGATCAAGCAGGTGTTATCTATATCTCTTGGGAAATGGGCAGAGGAATCAGCCATGTTGGATTAAATAGTTTTTTGTGGGCTAGCCTAACTTTTAAAATGAATTTGGTGAAAAGTAATTAAAACTAATTTGATACAATAATTGTATAATAAACTAATTTGATATTGTATAATAAACTAATAGATAGTCCCTACAAATCTAAGAGTCATTGACAAGCAGAAACCTTATTAAAAATGTTGCATCAAGATTACAATTTTTTTTTTCTTTTTATAAATCTTTGTAACAAATTGAAAAAAAAAAATCTTTGTTTTCAAATTTAATTTCAGAATGACATAAATATTCATTTTAATTGCACTACAAAGCAGATAGCACAGATCCATTCATCCCTTGGGAGTAATGAGTGGACATGCATCCAGTTAAAGATTAATTAATGAGTTCAGTGTAGGAAGGCTAGCTGTTCTCAATCATTTCTGTTAGAGCATCTCTGATCAAGCAGTTCTTATCTGTATCCTTTGGGAATTAGACAGAAGAACTGCTGGTCAGTTTATAGCATATGTCATTTGATGGCCAGTCTTTTATTTTAAAATTAAATTGGTATAGATTAAGTTGTTAAGACTAAATTGATTTTGTTTAATATGATATTTTTATATAATTTTTTGAAAATATCAACTAGTAAATTTCAGAGCATCATGTCTCACAAATATGAAAGATGTGTGTGTGTGTCACTGTGTGTGTGTGTGTGTGTGTGGGGGGGGGGGGGGTGCAGATGGGCATTTGTCAAGCTCTAACACTACCAGTTGAGGATCTATAATGTAATATTTGTTATAATGCCTACACCACAGGAAATGTATAAACAAAAATTGTAAGAAATGGAAAAATCTTGGAAATCCTTGTATCAAGGTTGACTTTATTTTCTTGCACTCTAAACTGTTCGTGATAATTGAACAATATTTGACGGGTGTATCATGCTGGGGCACTTTATTATACAAAGGTAGTAACATCCCTACTACTTTGAAAAGTGCCAGGAGCTGGTTGTGCGCTGTTGCTTTTTTCCGTATTTTACCATTATTTCAATGCATATTATGTCAATGTAGGAAGTTTATCAAAAATTTTACATAATTCTCAGGCATGGGGAAGTTGCTCCCAGCACTTTTCAGGTTAAGGAATTTGTCTTAAAGAAAACAAAATTAATTTCATAGTGAAAAGATATCCGTATATCGTTGTACTTTATGATCTTTGTAGCCATACATACTTTTTGTAATTTTAAACATGTCACTTGACAAACAGCTGATGTAAGTAAAGTTGCTTTGGCCGAACTCGGCAAAGACCTCATATATATGAGGGTTGTCCCAGAAAACACAAACTTTTTGTATATTTCAGAAACTATTTGACCAGAACTAATAATTTTTTGCAAGTTGTTGGAAAATGATATTTTCAGTATTATGACAAAATATTTTAGGCTTGTGATGTCATTAATATGTAAAAACGGCATTTAAAGGGTGTTAAATATCGGTGGTCTGCACACTGCAGTTTATTGACTTTTAAAAGTAGCATTGTCAATGAATTTTTCTTTATTACCAGGCTATACGGAAATATAATGTCACAAACTTTACCTCCATAAATACTCTTCGATCTAGCTGATATACTTGTGTATGAAAATTCATTAATTTGATATCATTAATGACAAATATATGACGTTATATGCCAGAACACTTTTAATTAGATATTGTTAAAAATGGTGACGTTTAGTGATAATTTGGAGCACAAATTATTAAGCAGCACTGTCTTTAAAACGGGATAGGACTCTTGTCCATACGATGAAAGAGATATTAGTGCTGGAAGAGACATTTTGTAGACCAAAAGAAATGAAGACAAGCTGAAAGTCCTGAGCTTTACGTCATAAGCCTAAGCCAAGGCCATCGTTAAACAATGTGAACTGTTAGGTTTATTATCGGAATTGAGAAATTGTCTATTGAAAGAATTAATTCCACAATCTTTTAGCAACACACGCCGTATTTGAGATGCATTACTTGGTAAATAAAATAAAATTAAATACTGTGCCGAATTTATGCTTAAATAAATTAATTTTATCAGAAGCACATTTCCAGAAAAAATTCACAAAAATGTTGATCATGATCTATGCCTATTTTTAACTTTACAGTATTAGTGAAACAAAAGATATTGAAAATGTTCACGTATTTCTGGGACAACCCTCCTACATATGCAAATAGTAGAATTCCCATTAATCAAAACTCATGCTGTAAAAAAAAAATCAACACTATATTTATTTTCTCGGAATATTTTTTGGCGTATTATTTCCTGTGGGCATCCTTAACCTTGCTGCGTTATATTTTTTATTTGGATTTTTATATCTTTACAACAAATTGCAGAGTGTCATGTCTCACTAGGATGACAATTTTTTAGAGTAAAGAATAACATAATTTTCTTGCACTCTAAAATGTGTACGATAATTGAACAATATCATACAGTGGCAGGGATTTTTATTACTCTTGCAAATTGTATGAAACAAAAATTATTTTTGGAAAAATACATTGTGATTCATATATTGTGACTACTATATTGTGATTGTTGCATAAAACCTGTATTGTTCCTGCAGTCCTAATATTTCATCATATATGTTATTATGTTTATATGTAACTTTAAACTTTTTATTTATGGTTTTCATTATCATTTTACAAGCATTGATGCATCTGACAGCTTCCAAAGGCTTGGAAAGTAGGTTAATGATGCAGCTATAGACAACCCCATCTTATGCATGTTATGAGAAGTTAAAAGTGTTTAACAACTACTCCAGGCTTTTTCTTTGCAAGAAGGGATATTGATAGAGGGAAGGAGATCAGATATGACTATGGTGATCCCATGCCCAATGGACAATCTTCCTTGGAGTTCATCACTCATCAGGTAAATATTTAGAATAATGGATTTTCAAATTTGATACGCTGCATCCTCTTTGTAGTGCATTTTTTTTTCAATGTTCTTGAGAGGTCAAGAGATGAAAAATGTTTTACCCAACAGTGTTCCAAGTCACACTTACTTTCAGGTCACTAAATGAGGACCTAAAAAAAATTTTGGCCACCATTTCAGAATATTTCACTTGCCATAATGAAAATATTTTGTGAATAACAATAGTAAAACAAGGAACTAACACCCTGTATGTTTTATGTCTTTACTAAATCAAAGATGTAAGGTATTACTGTGACTATAAACAATTTGCTAGGTTTAAGGAAATATTTTTATTAGTACAACCACCCTTATGGTTGTACAGTACACAGAGGAACACAAGAAGACTGATCCTAGAATTAAAATTTATTCAAAAGAAAATACCAAGTTTGACACTTATTGAGACAGGACTTTGCCAGCTGTTTGTCATGTTTACTTATTATTACATAGTACGTACCTAACCCATTAAACAGTCATTATTAATGCTGCCAAAACACTTAATTAGTTGTAATATGCAAGCAATTGACCAAATGTTTCAATAACAAGGTCAGGTTCTAAAAAGTTTATGATGTTTGGATGCCATTCTGTCAGGGACGTATAGTATAGGTCCGTGGTTCCATCAAACTGTATAAGTAGTCACTATTAAAGCATGCTGTCATAACATTACGACTTGATGATTAATGATTTTTTTTGCGGACAAACAGACAGATGGATGCACAGGGCAAAAACTATATACCCCCGAATCTACGATTACAAGGGCACTAAAATTGATGTTCAGCAGATGCAAGTTTCTGAAGTTTACATCATGTACATTGAAATATATTAATTTGTGAACTTTTTTTCCAAGAATAGGAAAATAGCAATTGGTGAAAATGATGAATTAATTAAATTGATGGGGAAAAAACAACATCTTTTTGTGATCCATATTTTAGATAAGACCAAAAAAATAATCTTGTTTCCTGCTACCAGCCTGAAAAAAAAAAATAGGGTAGGTAGGTAGGAAAATTATTTTATTGTATATTTTCATTTTATTTTTTTTTTCGACAACATGTTAGCATGTTAAATTTCTATTCAAAATGCATCGAAATAGCATACATTAAAGGTATCTGAATGTAGTTGTAGGCATAAATATAATCACAATTAATTTTGTTTTGCACATATATTATAGGAAGCATTTTGGAGGCAAACCCTGTTGCAGCATTTCTACATGTTCCACAGATTGTACAGACTAGTCAGGACCTTGTAAATTCACATGTTCAACAGCTTAGGCAATTTAGTACAGGTATGTGTAACTCTTCTGAAATATAGGAGGAAATTTCAATACAAGACTTGTAGCATAACTTATATTACATTGTCAGTTCTTCTTTGCATGTTCCTTAGAGTGGATTATTGAGGCAGACCCTGATGGAAAACTTGCACATGTTCCACAAACCAGTGAAGACCATTTTGCAGAATATAAACTTTTTCCGCAGATAAGCCAAGACCCTAATGGTGTTCATGTGTGTGTGGTTAATTATTTGCTCTGAAGCTGATATGTGGACTGAATATAAAACTGTCTTTTTCTACAGTTAAGTCCATCTTAATCTGAAAATACTACCGGTACATTTTGAATTATGCTTTATTATGCAGAAAAAAAAATAATTAGTTTCAAATATGAAAAGTCTGTTGATACACTGCTTTGCAATTCCAAAAGTGATAATGTGATAAGTTTTGATGTGAATATGTGACATGTGCCATTATCAATTTTCATAAATAAAATCAAATACAAAGGCCATTCCAATTTAATGTTTTGCTTGTCGGACCCGCACGCTCTTATTTGAACAAAGCTATACAAATAATATTAATTTAAATCTCCTGCACCTGGGAAATTCTGTGCCAGTTTCTGTTTTATTTCCGCTCTATTTTTGATAATTTAAATCTGTTTACTCTACAAATCAGAAAAAAGTAGAAAAAATATAATTGTCACTCAATTTTTTTCATGTTATGCCTAAAAATTTTGCGTACAAAAAAGTAATAATATTATTATTTAATCTCTTGCCCGCTCTTACTTTTTTCACCAGATGTGCGACGAACAAGAAATTAAATTCGCGTGGTGAAATTATGTTTTATTAAAACTCATTTAAAGCTAACTGTCTTATTTTTTGGATTCATGATGTGATCAATCGAGTGGCTTGCGTGATAATTTGCATAAACGCCAAAGGCGTTTATGCATAAAATTATCACGCAAGCCAATCGATTAATCATCATCATGAATCCAAAAAATCTGATAGTTATTCCTTATGTTTACATGCTCCTGATTCTGCAAATTCCCATGCTAATAGCCCCGCTTCTGTCTCTATTTGTCCCGCCCCGCACGTGATTTTTTTTTTAACCACGCCTATCGATGAACTAGTAGATTTATGTAGAAATAAAGTATTTTTACAATTTGTAATTTTATCTCGGACAAAGACATTGGAAATGTAAATATTTATGCAATAAATGATAAATAAAGACTAAACAGTCATGTTCACAAGCCAGAGGTGATAAAATATATATCTATTCTATAGGAAAAAAAGAATTATAAAGTGACATCAATTTTTCAAGTAATGTCTGTCTAGAACCTGTACATCAGATTTCGTATTTTGTGTGATTTTTTGAAGGATTTTTACACTAACAAAGTAAATAAAATCAAATCTTAGTTCTAAAATTTAATAATTTATTTTTAGATTGTCAAAATGCTTGTTAATTATAGTATCAAAGCTTGAATTGTATATCAATATTCTCCAGGAGGTAAATATTTCTATATATTGGTATATTGGTTGTCCCATAGTTTGTGTATAGTTTGTGGGTCATTGTCATATCGGTTCAACCTCTTGGATTGTGGGTCATGGTTATTTATTGTTCTAACATTTTACAATTTTTTTTCTGTAGTTTGTTTATGTATTTTTGTATCATTTGTGTATATGCATACATGTATATGTGGTTTGTGGATTACTGTCATATTTACATGCATGTGTCTGTTCATGGTGGATTGTGGGTCACTGTCATAGATTGTTTGTTCTTGCATTTTTCCTGTAGTTTGTTCATGACTTTTTTATGTCTTTGTGTATAGACATTTGTGTATATGCATACATATATATGAAAATGTTCATGGTTTGTTGATCACTGTCATGTAAATAAGTGTTTGTGTCTGTTCATGGGTTGTGGGTCACTGTCATATATTGTTTGTTCTTACATTTTTCCTGTAGTTTGTTCATGACTTTTTGTGTCTTTGAGTTAAGACATTTGTGTATAGGCATACATATATATAAAAATGTTCATAGTTTGTGGATCACTGTCATATATCACTACTGTAATGATTTTCCTCTTAGATTCCAAAAAATCCCCTGACGTTCCCCTGTCTGTCACTGACATTTTCCTGTCTCCCCCTGACTTTCTCCTATGATCCCCTGTCGTTGTCCCTGACTACCCTGTCTACTCCCTGACGTCCCCTGACTTTGCCCCTGTTACCACTGTCTAACCCCTGATGTCCCCTGACATTCCCTGACGTCCCTGTCAACTCCCTGATGTCCCCTGACTAGGTCCCTGACCACCCTGCCAACCCCCTGTCGTCCCCTGACATTCATTTTGAACAGGAAAAAGGGTTAAAATATATGTTTTGTTGCTATTTACTTGTGAGAAAATCGATACCTTACTCCTAGCAATTTTCAAGTTTTGTGAAAATGTAGATTTAATCATCATCGAATCTTTCAAAATATTATTTTATTGATTGTTATTAGCTTTTCAGAGAAATCTTAATAAGGATAAATGCCGTTACTTAAAAAAAAAAAAAAATACTAATTTATTGCGTCTTGTGCAGCACAAATGGCATGTAAATATATATATATTTATTTATTTATCTGTTTATTTATTTACTTGTTTGTTTATTGATTTTATTAATTCATGTATCTGTTTATTTATTAATTTGTCTGCTTATTTGTTTATTCTTTTTTCTCCATTTATATATTTATTTTTTATTCAAGCTATCTATTTAATTTATTTATTTGTTTTACTTAATTATCAATAAACAAATGGATTTATTTAAAATTTTTATTTATTTATTTTATTTTATTTTATTCAATTATTTTAATTTATTGATTAATTAAATTTAATTCATTTTGCGAAGTTCTTCATATACAGTGTCCGTGTAAAACAAATTTGCTTCAAACTATTTTTTAAACATATTCAAATTACTTTTAATTCTTTTAATTTCATGATGGGTATCAAAATCATCGTCTTACTATACACAATCTGAATCTGGAATTTGTTTTATTGTTCCCTTTTACTTCGGTAAAATGAAAATTTCCTCAAAAACTTGTCACGGTTGTGAAAGAAATAACACCTGCAGAGTGGATACGGTCGTGCTGCCACAGAATAAACAGTGTATAGTGGTCAGTCAAAAGAACAATAGGTGTCTGATTTGTGTACCCAGAGTCACTGGTCAACTATCAACAGCTCGGAACTACTCTCACAGCCATGACAGTTTTTGAGGAACATTTTTAATTTTTTTTACCAAAGTAAAAGAAGCAATAAAACCAATTCCGAATTCCAATTGTGTGTAATAAGACGATTATTTTGATACCCATCATGAAATTAAAAGAATTAAAAGAAATGTAAATATGCTTAAAAGAAACTTTGAAGCATATTTTGTTTTACCTTATGACTGTTTATGCGAAACTCACGAATAAATTGAATAAATAGAATTAATTAATTAAAATAAAATGAATTAAAAACTAAATAAATATATAATATTTATCAATTAATTAATATTTCAATAAGGAAAATATATCTAAAAAGAAATATATGAACAGATTTAATTAATAAATTAGTCAATAAATAAATAAAACAAATAAATAAATACATGTGGATATATAGATAAACATATAAATAAATATAAATATAATTACTTTCCATTCATAACAAGACACAATAAATTTGTAATTCATTCTTTTCAAAGTAACTGGCATTTATTCTCCTTAAAATTTATCTAAAAGCTACATGTAGTAAACTTAAACAATCAAATACAATCATATTAAGAAATAAATTACTCAAGATATTCAAACAAATAACAATTGACTAAATATATATTTTCACAAAACTTAAGAATTGCCAAGAGTAACGTATTTCTCACAAGTAAATAGCAACAAAACATATTTTAACCCTTTTTCCTGGTCAAAATGAATGTCAGGGGACGACAGGGGGTTGGCAGGGTGGTCAGGGACCTAGTCAGGGGACATCAGGGAGTTGACAGGGACGTCAGTGAATGTCAGGGGATATCAGGGGTTAGACAGTGGTAACAGGGGCAAAGTCAGGGGACGTCAGGGAGTAGACAGGGTAGTCAGGGACAACGACAGGGGATCATAGGAGAAAGTCAGGGGGAGACAGGAAAATGTCAGTGACAGACAGGGGAACGTCAGGGGATTTTTTGGAATCTAAGGGGAAAATCATTACAGTAGTGTATATACATGTATGTGTCTGTTCATGGATTGTGGGTCACTGTCATAGATTGTTTGTTCTATCATGGATTGTAGGTCATTGTCATAAGTTGTTTGTTCTAATATTTTGCCTGTAGTTTGTTCATGACCTTTTTGTGTCTTTGGGTTAAGACAGTTGTGTACATGAATACATATATATGAAAATGTTCATGCTTTGTTGATCACTGTCATATATAAGTGTTTGTGTCTGTTCATGGGTTGTGGGTCACTGTCATAGATTGTTTGTTCTAACATTTTTCCTGTAGTTTGTTCATGACTTTTTGTGTCCTTGAGTTAAGACATTTGTGTATATGCATACATATATATAAAAATGTTCATGGTTTGTTGTTCACTGTCATATATACGTGTATGTGTCTGTTCATGGGTTATGGGTCACTGTCATAGAATGTTTGTTGTAATATTTTACCTGTAGTTTGTTCATGACTTTTTTGTGTCATTGAGTTAAGACAGTTGTGTACATGCATACATATATATAAAAATGTTCATGGTTAGTGGATCACTGTCATATATATATAAGTGTTTGTGTCTGTTCATGGATTGTGGGTCACTGTCATATATTGTTTGTTCCATCATTTTTCCTGTAGTTTGTTCATGACTTTTTGTGTCCCCGAGTAAAGACATTTGTGTTTATGCATACATATATGAAAATGTTCATAGTTTGGGGATCACTGTCATATATATACATGTATGTGTCTGTTCATGGATTGTGGGTCACTGTCATAGATTGTTTGTTCTATCATGGATTGTAGGTCATTGTCGTAGGTTGTTTGTTCTCATATTTTGCCTGTAGTTTGTTCATGACTTTTTTTTGTGTCTTTGAGTTAAGACAGTTGTGTACATGAATACATATATATGAAAATGTTCATGGTTTGTTGATCACTGTCATATATAAGTGTTTGTGTCTGTTCATGGGTTGTGGGTCACTGTCATAGATTGTTTGTTCTAACATTTTTCCTGTAGTTTGTTCATGACTTTTTGTGCCTTTGAGTAAAGACATTTGTGTATATGCATACATATATATGAAAATGTTCATGCTTTGTTGAACACTGTCATATATACATGTATGTGTCTGTTCATGGATTGTGGGTCACTGTCATAGAATGTTTGTTCAAAACATTGTAGAAGTTTGGTTATGGCAGTTCAATTATGCATGTGTTTATGGTTTCTTGATCACTGAGTAATCATTACTTTCATAGAATGTGATTCACTGTTTTAAGATTTTTTGTTTTAGAATGTGTCTGATTATGGTTTTTGGATCAGTATCAGTTTAAATATAT
Organism: Saccostrea echinata; assembly: GCF_033153115.1. Lineage (NCBI taxonomy): Eukaryota > Metazoa > Mollusca > Bivalvia > Ostreida > Ostreidae > Saccostrea > Saccostrea echinata. The sequence continues at coordinate 2,536,656 of NW_026889756.1, read as the reverse complement.
GATATAGATATTTGTCTGTTCGTGTTTGTGGGTCACTGTTGTAAAGTACTTGATTGTGAATACTATTATGTGTGTTTTCCTCACTTTGAGAAATAAATACATAATCTTTAACTGATAAAAGTGTTACCTTATCAGTGTTATCTTACCCCTGCAAATGAAGAGCCTGGGCCTAAAATAATTTTTTTCAGCTGCCTAGTGACCCACTGAAAATGCACCTGACCCAAACTTTTTCCAGCTATTTTGTATTATTTTTTTTAAGCTTCAAGCTTTCAGGATAGTGAAACTGCATGTTTCATTTTCGATTTTTGGTATTATCAATCAGCGACTTATAACAAGAGGAGCTTATGTTAAGTAAGCCTATTTTTGTTAGTTAAAACATATTTGAAAACTACATTTTTTTAGAAAAATAAAAAAAATACCGCCCATTCTAAAAATTTAGGTTGACAACTGCAAACCAAGAATTTTTTAAGCTTGGCCCTGGTATATAGGAATTGCCTTGTCTGTCTGTTTATGTTATGAGGAGGGATTGCCATGTCATGGCCATAACTTTGAAAAAAGCATTTATATGGCTTCTGCTTATATCTTACACAGAGATGGACATGACCATGGGTTTGTCATGACCTTGACCTGGTATTACTTGAACACAGTCTCCAGAGAAAATATTTTGTGTTATGACTTTTATCAGGTATTATTTAGACAAGGTCACAAGGAGAAAAATGTTGGAATTCTGGTGTGAGCCATAGCTGTATCAGAGAGAAGAATCTAACTAGACACAGAGTTTACTTAAAACCTAATGCTGTGTCAATCAGATCATTTTCATTTGATAAGGGTCGGGGTGGGATGTGATAAACTGTGTGTGGGCCATTTTTGTGTTACAGAAATTTAAGAATCTTATGGACACCATAGTTGCTTGTGATTTGAGGGTTAGTCCTGCACCTGACAAGAGTCAACTAGACGTGCAGAACGTCAGTTTGGGGAATTGTATGGGGGTCATCAACTTTTTTCAAATTGTATTTTATTTTACCTTAATATTCTGAATTCTATTGTCTCTATATTTTTTTAGAGATTTTTTTTTGAAAGGGGAAAAATCATGAAATTCAATTGATTTCTTTGACTACTTTAGTTAATTTTCTACTTAGTTAATTAAAGTAGTCAAAGAAATCAATTGAATTTCATGATTTTTTTCCCCTTTCAAAAGAAAAAATCTTCAAAAAAATATAGAGACAATAGAATTCAGAATACGGTAGATGTAGGGGTCGAAATGTGACAGAGTATCGCATTTGTCTTAAGGAAAAGGGAGCAATTATGATTTTTCCATACCGTGAAAATTTCTCTCTCTCTCTCATATTCATCTATCTAACTATTGAGAACATGTACGAAACAATGGTTGACTCATTCATTTCATAGCAAGAAAAACAAACCTTAGTCCTCAGGGCTCTAATTGGCGACTAATTTAGTCGCCGTGGGGCTTAAAATATTTGATTGACGCCTAAAATTTTCTACAAGTCGCAAAATTGGCGACCATTATAAACTGACTTGGCGATTCTCAAATTTCGGAACTATCAACATTTTCAACCTTTCTTTCTGAAGAGGAGAAAAGATAATTCAAATTTAGCAATGGGCATGCCTTGCGTTTTCTTTGTCAACTTGTTTGTTGTTCTTTTAGTCACGCACTTGTGAACGAAATTTCGCATCGCATCAGTGCACATACTGCTCATGTCATGTAAAAAAATAATCCTTAGATTTGTCTTAAGACGTGTCTAAGGATATTTTTTAGGACATACATGTATCTTAGGAATATCTTAAGATACGTCTTAGTGTGTAAACCAAAAACGTCATAGGAATATCTTAAGGTCAGACGACGCGTTTCTCAAAAATATATAATTTTTCCCAAGAATTTGCCATTGAAGTATTGCTACTTAAACAAGTTTCCTCACCAAAAATTGAGGTACCCTATCAGGCATTTGGGCAAGATACCAGAGGGTGATATTTCCTATATAATCCATATAGGTAATCTTTTGAATTGCCAATGTTACAATTACTGGTGTACTTATTTTTAAACATATTGAAAACAATTAAGAAATCACAAGACAATGACAATTATGAATAATTTTTGATATAATACCAAGGTATACAATACAAAACATATAATTGAGTAACGTGTCGTCTGGCCTTAAGTAAAGATGTCTGTAGTTCAATTCTAAGCATTTATCTTTTTTCCTTTTTTTTTTTTTTTTTTTTTTTTTTTTTGAAAACAGGTGTTTCATTAAAATTCCTATTTCCAGATTCCATCATAAGCATGTGCAGATGATCAGGAGGGGGAGGGGTGCTCATGGAGTCACCCCGAGTTTTGAATCAGATTTTTTTGATGAGCGTGTTCCCTCCCCCATTGGAAAAAATGCTTGGATTCACGATTGATACCCGAGGTTTTACAATGTAAAAGGTCAGAGGGCATATTAAAAGTAGCACATGACTGCATCCTCCTACCGCCGCCCCCTTCCGAATAAAAAAAGAACAATTAATTAATTACTGATATTTTTGTATATATTTTAAAAGGGTTTAATTGAACCTACTTCAGAACGTTTTTACGAAAGCCGGATAGACTCATTTTTGATAAGAAAGAAAAATTACTCGTTATAACGAGATAGTTATCTCGTTATAACGAGTTAGTTATCTCGTTATAACGAGTTGGTATCTCGTTATAATGAGATAATTATCTCGTTATAACGAGTAAGTTATCTCGTTATAACGAGATAGTTTTCTCGTTATTTCGAGATTTAATAGCAATATAGTAAAAATGGCTGTAGTTTTTAATGCCATTGAATTATTAGCTAGTAATTATCAATCAAATTTAACTTGAACAATTGATAAATGGTTGAAAATTTAATTTGCTCTGGGGTTTACTTATGATTAAATCTTGAACTATCTCGCTGTCAATAATCATATTTTGATACGTATAGCAAATCTAAGGCGAACACATTTACACATTAATTCGTGAACGTCTACTCAAATTGTTGCATTAGGATGCGATATTTTTCTTAAAATAATATTACCGAATATACTTGCTTCAAACTTTGTCAATTTATTCATGACAGCTATTTCGGATGAATGACACTATTTCGACATGTTTTGGACGATTTATACACTTTCATATATCAATTTCTATACCGCTAAAATTAGATATGAGAGACAATACAAGTGCAACATATCGCAGGTGTTCATGCAACATATAATAATATATACGATTACAGTGTGATACATATGTTATTTTTTTAAATTCAGAATTGTTTTGAAGAAGGGGTATGGTGAGACATCAGCAGTTAGATCATTGGCGTTTTAATAGGGGGCTAATGTCCCAACCACCACTTTTGAAAAGGGGGCGGACAAGAGTATCTTTGTGCCCCTTCCTCCAGATTTTTTTTTACCTGAGTAAATATCTCCCGAAAATAATGGCAAATACTCGTAGTTGAAATATCAAATTTCTTTTTGCTTGTCAAATATTTTGCTTGGTTTACCCCCCCCCCCCCCCTTCCTCTCCCAATTGAACTTTGTGACCAAGCTTATGCAGATTGTCCACGATGATGAGGAATGATGAAGCAAAAATGATATAACATCCTTTCTACGTAATACGACGTTAGATCTGATCTGCTGATATTGACATTTTATCTAATATTCTGTCATGATTCACTGTTTAAATTTTTTTGCGGGAGGGGGGGGGGGTCAAACTGTAGAGATTCACGTAAACCTATATGAGATTCACGTCTGTTTGGCGGATTTTACAGATTTTACTAAGCCAGTTCCGATTATTACTTAGGATTGATCAACGAATAGGCCTAATACTACATGTATATTATTAATACAACATTGAGACACTGCCGTTAATTATTTTCCTCATCACAATATTTATTATGTATACTTTGCAAGCATATAATTTTTATTTCAAAAAGAGATTGGTGATTTTTTTTTTTGGGGGGGGGGGGGAAGGGGGGGGGGGTTAATAAATAGAGGATATTCAATGTTTTGTAGTTGATATGAAATTTATTTCACGAGTGGGACAGAATTTTTTTTTTTATTTTCATGAGTGCAAAGCAAGAGTGAAAATATCAAGAATTCCTTCTCACGATACAATACATATTTCTAGGCATAATTTATGCTTGAAATACACCTTAAATAAAGCGTATCATATTGTAAACTTTAGATATTAAACTTTCATTCTATACCCAAAAAGGATCACAAACATGTCAACTGTTTTTACTATCAAAGTGAGGCATGTGAATTTCCTACATGCACTACATTTCAGCCTGCTGACCTTCACCTTTTTATTTTGCCTTCCGTAGAATAAAGAGCCCCCAAAGTTTTTTATTCTACCACATTGATAATAAGGCAAAAATTACATATTGTACATGAGATTTCATGCCAAATTGGTAAATATTAATAATTTTAATAAACAAAAGAAATATATAAATTATTAAGTGATAAGTACAGTATTAGTTCTTGAAATTAAATTCATCATATTTATTATTGAGGGGAAGGAGGAATTGATGATAAAAACAACGTGATTTATTTTTTTGTCAGACATTGAATTTTGATCTGTATTCCTTGTTAACAGGCAAGGAATTATCAAAATATGGACGTTAAAGCCTTACAAATGGTATATCGACATTTTTAATCCGGAATATATAAAATAATGGGATTATTTCTTTGCATTTTTATAGCGACAAATGTTACGCAAAAATAATAATTTCAACAAAGTCAACAAAGCTTGAACAGGGCAGTTAAAGCAACCAGAGTATATCTTTTTGTTTTTGATCTCCTTGACAAAATTTTCACGTTATGCACATTCTATTTGAAGATGACACTAATTCTGCAATTTTAAGGTATAAAACAACAACATGAGGCGGTCATATGTTTCCGTATATTTCTCTTCGGTCTTTTCAATAAACAATAATAATCAAAGGCATAACACAAAAAAACTAGTATGTTGTTGTTCCATAAAAACACACACACTTCAAACAAATTTGATCGAATCGCTTTTGTATATTTCCTATTATAATGGTCTATTCTTTACTTAGATATTTAAACACTTTAAATTAATTGTTATCTCGTTATAACGAGATAACTAACTCGTTATAACGAGATATTAACTCATTATAACGAGATATTAACTCGTTATAACGAGATAACTAACTCGTTATAAAGTGATAATTGTCTAGTTATAACGAGATAACTAACTCGTTATAACGAGATAACTTACTCGTTATAACCAGATAATTATATCGTTATAACAAGATAACTAATTCGATATAACAAGACAACTAACTCGTTATTACGAGATAACTAACTCTTTATAACGAAATAACCAACTGGCTATAACAAGATAACTAACTGGTTATAACGAGATAACTTACACTTTATAACGAGATAACTTACTCGTTATAACGAGATAACCATCTCGTTATAACAAGAAAACTAACTCGTTAAAACGAGATAACTAACTCGTTATAACGAGATAACTTACCCGTTATAACGAGATACTAACTCGTTATAACGAGATACCAACTCGTTATAACGGGATAATAACTGGTTATAACGAGAAAACTAACTCGTTATAACGAGATAATTATCTTGTTACAACGAGATAACTAACTCGTTATAACGAGATACTAACTAGTTTTAACGAGATACTAGCTCGTTATTACGAGATAATTATCTCGTTATAACGAGCTATTTTTTTTTGTCTTATCAAAAATGAGCCTATCCGGCTTTCGTACGTTTTAACCTTTAGATGCATAAATTTTTTAATACTTCAATTAATGAAAATGAAATTTTACCAAATATATTGGATTTAATTAGACAATGTTAATTTCATAATTGTAAGTTGTTTTCCTGGCAACATCGCTTTTTAAAATTACCATAGACATGTCTTTTTAATCTCGTGGTCGTTAATTTAAGGATAGCTTTATAAGCATGCCTGCAGAGGTAAAACAGCAGTACCGGGTAATTGTTGGCTTTTGATATGAAGTGTTCATTTCTAAAAGTTTTAAAGTTTAAGTAACAAAAATTAAAAGGTACTATACTATTGTACTATACATGTATCTTTCATCTTTGATACAAAAGTTTTATCCCCATTAAAGGAAAACATGTTCTGTGACTATTAGAGCAAGAGTTTGTGCATTCTTAGGTTCGTTTTATCACATATTATAAATAAGTTTTCACAGTTGTCATTATTTAAAAAATCAAGATAATTTTCTTAGTTGGTGTCAAAAAGAGAAACCTATTAAATAGAGAATGTATAGTTTCCATAATTGTAATCCTCTTTGATTTAGCTCTGGGTAAATAATGTGCAAAAATCCAAAAATTCAAAATAAAGTCTCAAACTTTTTTTTCAGAAGTTATAAGAAAGGTTAACGTTAACATTTGGACCCTACCCAAATAAAACTTCATGAAACAAATGGGCGATTGCTAAGGAAATTAGATCTCATAAAGATCTTTTCAAATTTCTTTATTGTTCTTCTCATAAAAATGTAGGAAAGATTAAATTTATGAAAAATAACAGACATGACAAAATCAGTATGCCCCTGACCTTCGAACTCAGGGTCCAGGCAATATTTATCACCAGGGTGGGACCAGTGCAAAAAATAATAATTATTGATTTTAAAAAAGTCTTGGTCCAACACCTTAAAGAATGAAAAAAGTAAATGATCCATCCTCATTTTGTTTAGAAAAGTCAAATTAATATTTCTGCATATATAACATGATCTGAATTATCATCAGCTATCTAGAGGGGTGGGGTATAGATGACTAACAATTGTAGCTACATACTCCATTCAGTTGAAGTAAAATTGGCATTTTCCTTTTCAGAACCAAAATGTTTATGTTTTGGAAATTTAAATGTGATTTTGGGATATTATGCAACTTGGAAATGTATAAAAGACGAGTTAAATCATGTATATAAAAATATCTGAGCCATATTGCATTTGAGCGATAGAGGAAGATGAGGGATACCTCTAATAGCTTTGGTACACACCTTGCAAATCTGATTATCCCCTCGCAACGGAGTTGGAGGGATATAGTAACGCAATCGATCGTGTGTGGGTTATGTCCTGTGCGAAACGGAAGTGACGTAATTTGCATCGGGATCGATTTCGAATGCTCCCTTGCATTTATAGAGAAGCTCTTTGCGAGGGATGCTCCTCTTTGCGGTGTCCTTGTTAAATTTAATTTTTAATATGTATTTACAGGCCTGAATAATCAAACTAAATTTCTTAATGCTACTGATTTAGAAAAATAGAGCTTCTGATATTTAATGAGAACTTGAATTTTCATAGAAAGCATGGATCCAACAATCATCATCTTAGGGTCAATCAATCCATATGGTTGTATTCTCGTAATTGACCATAACTTTTTCTCTTATTTTTCATTGAAACATGGTAAATATGGTGTTGTTTTACTTGTTATAGCATGTAATTTCCTAATCTAAAATAATATATTGTAAAAAGACCTGAATTTCCATCGACAGCATCTATAATCATGTAAAGTTCAGTCAATTGCTATTCGTGTGTTCTCTTAACTAACCATATAAGGTAAATTTGGTATTATTTTTCTTGTAATAACCCACCATACTTTCTAAATCTAAAACGATATCTTAATCTCCAGACAATTTAGAAATGTTAAAGGAGACAAATGACAGATTAGCACTTAATGTCAGGTCTAAATAGTTGAAGTTGGAAGGAACCTGTGATTCTATAGGGTTTCTTTTAGGCTTATATATTACTACACATATATGACTATGAAATGTTCTCCCACTTTTTATGCTGCGTTTGACCAGGCGTCAATAATTTCAGTTAAGGAAAGTGGTCTGTTACCAGCTTATCTTTTGAGATTTACAAACCAATCTTAAGATATACGATGCATATATTTTAAAAGACGTTTTACAGATCAGGCCAACTTTTTGGTCTGTTTTCAGTTTATAAAAAGGGGTACACAAACCAAACTTCCTCCTGAGGTGTATCTACATATCTATGATCATTTCAATGGGTGCTTTGCATGCTTCATCTGGCCTACATTTCATGCTTCCGTGATTCATTAAGAACAGTTTCAATTTTGTCTTATCACAAGGAGTTTACAAAGCAAACTTCCTTAGCACATCCCTGGATGTTCTGTTTAATGCATTTGTACAAATCTGCATTCTCTTTGAGTATGTCCCACAGGATGCACTTTTTTAGGAGACAGCTCTAGTTCTCACAAGTATTTGATGGAAATTTACCTCAAAGAAAAAAAAAATATACACTAGTCTGATAAAATGATATGTGTTTTTAAAGCTCCTTTACAAATCATATTCAATTGTATGCTATATATAACTGTTTTTGCATCCATACATGGATTGTGGGATATCTCCCCCATATTGCTATGATATGGTTTGTGGGTCCCTACCCACAAGTATGCTGCACTTTACCCCTTAAGAAACACCTTTAGTTCTCACAGGTGCTTTGATGAAAATTTACCTCAAAGAAAAAAACCTATATACTAGTCTGATAAAATGATATGTGTTTTTTGAGTCCCAATACAAATCATATTCAATTGTTTGCTATATATAACTGTTTTTGCATCCATACATGGTTTGTGGGATATCTCCCACAAAGAATATATATATATATATATTTCTATGGTATGGTTTGTGGGTCCCTACCCACAAGTATGCTGCACTTTACCCCTTAGGAAACACCTCTAGTCCTCACAGGTGCTTTGATGAAAATTTACCTCAAAGAAAAAACCTATATACTAGTCTGATAAAATGATATGTGTTTTTTTGAGCTCCGATACAAATCATATTCAATTGTATGCTATATATAATTGTTTTTGAATCCATACATGGTTTGTGGGATATCTCCCACAAAGAATATATATATATATTGCTATGATATGGTTTGTGGGTCCCTACCCACAAGTATGTTATATATAATTATCTACTATAGATCGCTGTGGGACTCATACCCACAATGTAATGACCCACAACGTTATCTATAGCTTTGAAACCAAATATGAGAAAACTTTATAATTTTTCTATATTTGGGATCTACATCAAAAACTATTCTTAAAAATGTGTTTCCTTTTGAAATAAGCCTATTACAAATGCAGGGTCCCATAAACCATGTTTATGTGACATGACCCGCAAACCACGTCAAGTACGTATATATATATATATATATATATATATATATATATATATATATATATATATATATATATATATATATATATATATATATATATATATATATATATATCTCCTATACCAATCATTCTTGTTTTGAGGAAAAAGGATTAAAGAGATGCTTATTTAGTTCGAGTCTTTAAGTCATTACATCGGAACCGATAATCAGAATCACACACCAAGTGTATATCATTCTTGTTTTGAGGAAAAAGGATTGAAGAGATGCTTATTTAATTCGAGTCTTTAAGTCATGACATTGGAACCGATAATCAGAATCACACACCAAGTATATATATATATATATATATATATATATATATATATATATATATATATATATATATATATATAATATATATATATATATATATATATATATATATATATATATATATATATATATATATATATATATATATACAGTACAGGCCACGAGTTTTCCCTGTCGCACGTGTACACGGTGTAGCACGGTGTGTGTGGATTTGAAATACACAGGTAGGCACACCGTGCCACACCGTGTCTAGAAAAATCCCAGCTAATGCTCCCTGAGTCGCACCGTGCCCAGAAAATTCCCTCCGTGCCGCACCGTGTCCATAACATTACAAAGTAAATCGTTTGGTTCTGATAAAAACTTTAAAATTTAAAAACAATTAATCACTTTGATTTATATGCATAATTATCATTTTAAAATCTAGAAGACATTGACTGTGCTCTGAATCTTACTAATGACACATGTGGTAGGATTAAATATCGGTACCAGAAAATTTAAATGGTTTTGAATTTATCGTGAACCCAGAAGTTCGTATTTCGTAAAGTTATTTAGTTACTTTTTAAAATTATAATTTGGATTGAAATTTTTGATGTCCAAAGAATTTAATTCCATGTACGTGCTCATGCAACGAAGAAAGACTAAATAGCGTGATCCATCGAGCTGCTTTACATGTAGTATGCGATCCGAGCTGCAGTTGTTTTAGTAGACAGTCAAAGCATTAATTTTATATTCCTGTGTAGAACATATTTATTTTGTTAATCTTATATTATTCTGAATTTATAAGCGAGAATCGACAGCAAAATCACGAAATCCCTGTGGTCAATAATGTGCGTAAATCTCGTAACAGATTTTCATAAACTAGAATTTTGAAAAACCTTTCAGTGTAAGTATATAATAAATTTTTCTTTATCTTTTTATGCTTTTAAAATCCTTTCAGTATTTCATAAGTTTTTATTTAAATGAAAAGTGTAAGGAAACAATGTCGTCTCAGAGAGAGAGAGAGAGAGAGAGAGAGAGAGAGAGAGAGAGAGATTCCTATAAATTTAATTCTTCGTTTTATTTACATTACCAAAGTCACAAATAACCATTCTATATACTATTTAAATTCCTTAACTTCGTTTCATATTCAGTTACAACATGTGTTCAATCAATTTGTTCTCCCGTAACACACGAAATCCTCGTGCTCTACCTGTCAATCAAAATCGCACAACGCTAGATGGCCCTAGCTGAAAGTTTGTTTACGCGGAAAGTATACTGTATGTCTTGCGATTTGAAACATTCTTATGGTCAGTTCCGAGTTTACACCTTTCGTTAAAATATATTGGGATACAGCCGGAGGGCCGGGGCGCTGTGTGTTTATCGTGTTTATCACACCTTTCAGATTTTTTCGTCCTGACCATACCATGTGTATAACTATCTACCGGGTTACACCACTAGTCCACCACACGTGTACTTTGACTTGATTTTAAACTTACTTGTGAATTATCCTTTTTCAGACACACATAAACATGTAACCTGTTAAATTATGACTGTTTTATTTCACAATAACGTAACATACAAATTCACAGACTTTCGATTAATTTTTAATTAGCTGAATCATATCGCTGTCTATGGGGAGGGGGGGGGGGCAAACATAATTCATGTAGCTTGAAAGAGGCTAGTTTTTTTTTTGTTTGTTTGTTTGTTATAACTACACATTTTCTTCCTTAATAGCATGATAATACTTTGACCATGAGAAGCTTTGTTCTATACATCCCCGATCTACATTTGCTAAATGATTTTTTTTTCGCAAACCGTACGACACATTTTTCATAAAATAATCTCAGAATAAGGTAATATTTGTACAGAAGTTGAAAAGCAGATTTGAGCTTTGTGAGTGTGTGTGTGATATTTGCCTCCATATTTTACATGATTACAGATTGCAATAATCCTTAATCGAAAGTATAATTCGCCGAGTAATAATCAGAGAGCAGAGTTCATGTGTGTGTATCTGACAGGTTTTTTTTTTTTAATTTTATTTATTTAGATGCATTTTTTTAAACATTATTTTTAAGTAGAAAATGATTTATAAAATAAACCGTGCATCTGATAAATACCACATATGAATGCATACTTACGGTAAAAAAGATCTTGTTACGAAAATGACTAAAATGAACACAGTTATAATCGAGAGAAAAGACAACCAGGTACAGTAATTAATTTACGAAAGTGTATTCCTTCGTATAATAATAATAATCTGACTATTGAACATATTTTTTTTCTCGTATAGTTAGGTTTTTGAAAAGTGACTTACATGGATGTACGTACACATTTTGAAGAGTTTGTATTTTGCTGGACAAGAGCACGAAGATCTTAAATTTTATGGCATCTTATTTGTTCAAACATCTGTATATCGGTAAAGAAGTACATGAACATGTAGTAATATTTAAGCAAAAAGTGAAAAAAAATCTGATTTCAAAGGAAATTGTTGTTTAAATAAAGAAATGAAAAGTTTTATTATATGTTCTGCGTGATAGCGTAACGGGACACTGTGATACACCGCGCGTACACACCGTGTTACACGGTGCGCAGACACCCTAACTTCAAAGACGCCGACATTGATCGAGGTCCACGCTAAAGCGTGGACTTTCGGTCCACGGGGCCCCGTGTTTTGCGGGGAAAACTCGTGGCCTGTACTGTATATATATATATATATATATATATATATATATATATATATATATATATATATATATATATATATATATATGTATGTATGTATGTATGTATGTACGTATGTATTCCATTGTCTACATGTCATATCTTTTGCCCTAGCTTCATTGCACACTATTTCTATCCTTATCATCCTAACAATTAGAGAATACGTTCTACTTTAGCTATATATAGAACTTCAGGGAACTGCATAAATTTAAACAATAAAATGCTTTTTTTGGTTGTTTGTACTTGAATTAATGTCGCATCTGTTGCAGAAAAAAAAATACGTAACCCGCGTAAGGTTATGTGATTTTTCTCTGCAATAGCTGCGACGTTAATTCCCATACTAACAATCAAAGAAAGCATTTTATTGTTTATATTTATATCTTTATATAAAAAAAACATTCAAAGTAAATTAAATATGTTAAATATTGTATTATAGATGCGTATGTCATTGTATGCATAATTGATGGAACAGCCGTTGCTTAAGAAATCTATGCAGGTGGCGTGCTTAGTGTTCATGGTGTTGTTTATGGACAGCAGGTCCATAAGAACATAGAATAGTAAGAACAACTATGTATAAAATTTTTCATAATATGGTACCCGAGTATCTGAAAGAAATATTTCCAAACATTCGATCACACGAATCAAATTACGTAACAAGACAATCACAAAATTATTGAATCCCTAAGTGTAGATTAAATATTTATAAATCATCTTTTGTCCCAATGGGAATGGAACTCTTTACCTCTTGAAACAAGACAATCCACTACTATATAGGTTCCTTTACCTCTTGAAACAAGACAATCCACTACTACATAGGTTCCTTCAAAAATTGTATAAACTCTCAAAAGCACCTACTCCTGTCTTTTTTTCTTTTGGTGTTCGTTACTGGATTGTAATTCATACTAGATTAAGACATAATTGCGTTCTGAATAAAGATTTATTTAGGTAATTCGTATAGTTTAACATCATTGACAGTCCATTATGCACTTGTGGAAAAATAGAAGACGCATATCATTACTTTTTTTTCTTTTGTGAAATACACTGTCCCAAGAAACGATTTGTTTAATGCTATTTTTAGAATGATCAATTTACGTATTGTAGACACTCACGTTCTGTTATGGGGAGATGATTCGATTAGCATTTCTGAAAATGAAAGTTTATTTTTAAATGTGCAATTGTCTATTAAGAGATCTGGTCGTTTTTGAACTCATATATTTAGATTCATTTGTACATACTACATCAAATCAATTTTGTACATGCATAACCTATGTGAGATAATCATATTGACCTTTGGTTCCAGTGTAGTTTAATATTTGAACATTATTTCGTGTAATTAATTGTTATAAAGGAGAGGACGCTCTTTTAAGAACTTGTGTCCGATCCTTTTGTTGTAATATCTAAACAAGAAAATATGTTCAAATCACGAGTGTATATATCAGTCTGTTACCAATGAAATGTAATCTCAAAATGTGTTGGGTTTTTTTTATTAAAAGAAACATCTTTATCACGTTTTTGTTTTCCTAATAATTTTTATGGAATTGGCCAGTTCTCTCCGTTTTTGTTTAGAATGCTAATTTTCAATGAGTAATTCGATGTCGCTTAGAATGTCAGATTTGTTAGATGCTCGTATATTTAGCTTACGTCACAATACTAAATGTAGTATTTCAGTTTAAAAAAAAAAACTACGACCAGATCACTCGTTTCGTCACAACTGTAACCTTTATTCTTTTACAGTCAAGATAAAATCTTGTTCTGGGGTTTGATACACGTGACCTGGTTGATTATATGAATGTTATTCTCAATTGAAATGTCAGAAAATAAAATGACATTGGAAATCTTAAATTTTAATTATTTAATTATTACTGTTGCGAAAACAAATCAGTTCATGTGTAAACAAATACCTGCACATGTATCTGTAAAGCACGCTTTATACAGGTATTATTACTGAAAGCTGAAAGAGACGAGTGGTCGCAAGAAAACTTCAATACAACCTGTACGAAATGTTCTGCTCAGAATATAGGGGGAATAGAGGCGTACTTGGAGAAAGATTCCGGGCGTCAGTTTTTCTCAATACACTAAGGTTCCGGGTAACGTTCATTTACTCAGTACTTTACAGTTTGAGTCCCTCAATGTCATCTCAGAATGTGTTCAAGGAAACTCGAATAATCAAAAGAGTCAATAACAATCATTGTACATTCAAATTTACCTAAATATGTACCAGATATTAACTATCACACCTACCAGCAGATAGTTTGTCATCCAGAACACAAGTGTAAAAGCCTTAATATATCTGCATTTTTCATTTCAATCAACTCTCAACTCCCTCCTCCTTTTTATTTATTGTTTGCTTATTCGTATAGTTTCACATTATATAGGTATATTTCTATTCAGTTGAGCTACATGGCAGTATGAGGAACTGGGCAGGAGGGGGGGGGGGGTACTATAGAAAACAAAGCTACTTTGTGGATTTTTATTTTGCTTCACAAGAAATTTTTACTTCGTAGTGGCTATCCTGACTGAAAATGTTAGGTTGTGTCCACCTAAACGGAAATTGCTTCCTACTGGCTAATACTTAGACAGTTGTTTTACAAAGCACTTTGAAAAATTACGCGCTTTAATTTTTTTTTTCAAGTGCGCTAAATTTGGGACCAAAATAACGCACTTTGATAAAAGAAAAATATTTCTTTTTAAAGTGGAGTAATGTCGACCACATTAACGCACTTTGAAAAAAATATGCACGGCTTGGTCAATATTCTTGCAAATTTTAGGTATGATAAATAATTATTTGATCCTGGTTGGGTAACTTTTCGATGATGACGTTACTTCAGAATCAGAGATATAGAGAATATTCTTAGGGATTATCCAAAACCAAACGTTTTGTGAATGTTATCAAAAGACAAGAGGCCCACGGGCCTTATAGGTCACCTGAGTATCATATAACAACTTCCCAACAATTGAATTTGGTTTGTGTTTGAACCAGAGGCCATGAAATTCACAATTTGAAAGAGGCACCATTGCTCATCATAACTTTATACTTAGCATGCTTAGTTTGATTACTTAATACCCAGAGGTAGAGCAGAGGAGCAAAGAAAAAATGCATTTCCACCATATAATCACTAGTGCCCCCACCCCACAGGAACCCCTACCTTGGGGCCACACATTTTACAATTTTAGAAAAGGCACCCTTGCTCATCATAAATTTTTGATTAATAACAAAGAACAGATTTCAATGCATTAACTCATTTTCAGTATATAATCAATAGAGCCCCCCCCCCCCCCACCGTACCACTGACCCAGGGGCCTTGAAATTCACAATACTGGAAGAAGCACCCTTGCTCATCAAAACTATGTACTTGAATTATTGGCATAATACCCAGGAACAGAAGAAAGGATTTTCATAGAATTAATGCATTTTCATTATATAATCATTAAAGCCCCGCCCTAACACCAGAACCCCTGACCCAGGGGCCATGAAATATACAATATTAGAAGAGGCACCCCTTCCTCGTAATAACTATGTATAGTTCATTGGTTTAATACTCAGAAGCAGAGGATAAGATTTTCAAAGAATTAATGCATTTTCACTATATAATCATTAGAGCCCCGCCCTAACACCAGAACCCCTGACCGAGAGGCTATTAAATTCACAATTTTAAAAGAAGCACCTTTGCTCATCATAACTATATACATAGTTCATCGGCTTAATACCCAGGAGCAGAGGAGAAGATTTTCAAAGAATAAATGCATTTTCACTACATAATTAATTGAGCCCCACCCTAACATCCGAACCCCTGGGGCCCTGAAATTCATAATTGTGGAAGAGGCATCCTTCCTCGTCATAACTATGTACATTGTTCATCGGTTTAATACCCAGGAGCAGAGGAGAAGATTTTATAAGAAACAATGCATTTTCACTATATATTCAACAGAGCCCCACCCTAGCACCAGAATTCCTGACCCTTGCGCCATGAATTTCACAATTTTAGTAGAAGACTCAATGCTTATTACAATCATGCCAACATTTTGGCTGCTTAATGTCCAGGAGTAAAGAAGAAGATTTTTAAAGATTGCATATATTTTGATGGTTTTAGCCCCACCCGTCATTCTCCAGGGGGGCAAAGGCCATGAATTTCAAAGTTTTTACTCCCCTTGACCCATAGATGCTATATGCAAAAATTGGTTGAAATTGGTTCAGTGGTTTCAGAGAAGAAGCTGAAAATGTTTAAATGTTTAAACAGATAGATTAGGTGACCTAAAAATGGGTCTCTTAGAAACAATGGAGGAGTGATTGTTAAAAGGCACAATTTTCCTTTCATTTAAATTTTATCCAGTCTGTAATAAGTTCGGTAGATATAGGGGTCAAAAGCAACTTAAAGCATTGCATTTTTCTTAAGGAAAAGGGAGCAATTATGATTTCTGTCTCTCTCTCTCTCTCTCTCTCTAATCGATTTATCATATTCATCTATCTATCTATTTTGAACTTATAAAAAACAACGCAGCTCTGTTAAGGCTGCATAAAGGGGGCGGGGCCTAATTTATACGGGAAAAGTTTACTGTGACATCACACAAATATCGCAATTCCTCACAATATCAGAAAATGAAATAATTTGCGAATCTAAACTGCATAAGAGTAATGAACTACATCAAAACTTACCACTGCATTCATTTTTGTCGCTAGTTAAATCCCACACAGCAAGATATAAACAAGTCACTGATCGCAATGCACTTGTCGACATGACGTCATCATGGTAAAGTTTGACGCATTTTATGTGCAGTGAGAGGCGGATCAAGTAATTTTTTCACAGTGAAAAATGCATTTTATTATTAAACAGAATATTATTTGAAAATCTTAGGTAGACCATTAATACAAATCCGAAACATTTGTTCAGTGTCATTATTTAAAAACTATCGAGAGATTGTTTTGAATTAATTCTACCGTGTTTTGTCTACAGGGTGTGCATGATTCACGCCGAGGTGCCTCATGAAATCGCCTTTTCGCAAGGGCATACACTTAATAGATCTTGACCATTTTTTGAATATACATAATTGACATATTCCTTAACTTGAAAAGTGCTGCTGCTTTCCTGAAATCGATAGCATAACTTAATAAATACATAAAATACTTGGTGAAGGTCACACATACTTCGTCATTAGCAAGATAACATGAAATTTAAACTAATAAAACTAACAATCTATTACTTTAATTTTTAATTTTAACTAGGGTATGCCCTTGCGATATTGAAATTTGTTTGTGACCTACATACAGTACACATTACATGCATTTATCACGTGACTATCAAATAACGTGACCAAACCAAATTCAGTACAGAGCGAGGTATACAATGTTATTTCAAAGAATGTTAAAGTCATAAGATAATATAGTACCTTTACAAAATTAAAATTCATTTTAAAAAGGTATGTATTTATGCACGTTTATATTCTGTTGATTTCTACGAAGTACGCCTTAACAGTGCTGCGAAGAAGTCTGTGAGCCAATGCTCACTAGTAATACCCCCGCTCTAATGTGAATATACACTCTGATGTGAACAAGTTCAGTGAAGGACAGACACTGGGATAAACAGAAAGTTGACATCAGATTGACATCGGATTCAAACAAAAATAAATCCCACCATATGACATGCCTAAACAAATAGTGTGCTAAAATTTCATACATTTGCAATGAGTAATTGCTGAGAAAAGTGCAACAAAAATTTGTTATGTATGGAACGAACAGACACACAGATAAACAGGAAGTTGACATCGCATTCATATAAAAATGAATCCAACCATATGGCATGCTTAAATAAAGACTGTGCTAAAATTTCAAGCCTATGCAATGAATAGTTGCTGAGAAAAAAGCAACAAAATTAGTTATGTATGGAACGGACAGACACACGGATTAACAGGAAGTTAACATCGGATTCGTACAAAAATGAATCCCACCATATGACATGCTTAAACAAAGAGTGTGCTAAAATTTCAGCCCCTGCAATGAGTAGTTGCTGAGAAAAAAGTGACAAAAATTAGTTATGTATGGTACGGACAGACGCACAGATGAACAGGAAGTTGACATAGGAAATGGACAAAAATGAATCCATCCATTAGCATGCCTAGACAAAAAGTGTGTTGAAATTTCAAAGATCTGCGATGAGTAGTTGCTGGGAAAACTGTGACGAAAATTTTTTTACGGACAGACACACACACGGACGCACACAGACAGACACACAAGGTTAAAACAGTATACCCCCCTCCTTCGGAGCAGGGGTATAACAATGGTTGACTCATTTATTTGATAGTTCGACTGACATTTTTACCTCATCCACTAATAACTTTTTTTTTTAAATTCTTATATACAAAAGTAATGCGGTGTGTAATTTGATATCATAAAAAGGCTAGACATGTCAAATAGCTTGTTTTAATTACCTTGTAAATACCTCTTGTTCGGAAGAATCATTGTGGTTGAATAAAGGTTATGCAGCACAACGGAATATGAAACAGACAAACAAAGGCCATATATAGTGTTTCGAGACGCACAAATTTCGCAGCGGGCTAACAGATTTGCACGTATCAACGTCCGGCTGGACTTGTTCAAATTTCCCATTAATTAAAATTCATTAATTTTATTAATCTCTCCCAAATCAACTAATGGTATTGGTAGCAAAGTGTTACAAGCAAAAAGGTAGAATTCGTCAGCCTGTAGATTCTGGAGGTTTTCATCAACATTCACTTTATTGCAAAAAACAAATTTATAAAAGACAATTATTTTCTCGGGCTAGTAGATTTTTGGCAGGGCTGACAACTTTCAATAGCAGTCAGTCCTGCAAGTCTAGCTAAATTAATGGTGAGTTTCAAACACTGACATATAGCTAACATGATCAGCAGTTTCTCAAAATCCCAAGTATTTCAACATTTTACTTTTTAAAATCTAAGTCCAGAATTTTTGTTTTATACATATTTTTTCAAAGTGTGTTCAGTGTCACCATGATAAAAAATGTTGATATACATTCTTAACGCACTTTGAAAAAATTTCAATATGCGTTGATTTTATCCCAAATTAAACGCACTTTAATTTTTTTTTTTTTTTTAAAAGTCAAAGGTCATTTATCTATTTTACAGTCAAAATCAAGTCATCTCACTCTAGTTTGGAGAGTTTTTTTTTGGGGGGGGGTATTTTACAAAAGCCATAGTGCCAAGCAATGTATGTGCAAAATATCAAATCCATACCTCTTACAGTTCTTGAAATAAAGGGTGTGACAGACAGACAGACAGACTCCGGGTAAAGTGATCCCTTAGTGCCACTCTGCCCTGCAGGCGACACAAAAATGACATTGTTTTGCCCTGTCCCACTTTTGACATTTCATATCATCTTTTACTTTGTCAGACAATATTATAAATGTTACAAGCAAAAAAGTTCTCTTTTCACTATGTTGGGTTAATGACAAAACAATGGCTTATAATTGGAATGAATTCATAATTACACATCTGAGAGTAATAATCTTACGTCAACACAGTCATCATTTGGCACCATCTGTTAACATTGTCAACAGGTTTTCAAAAGATTCTAAACAAGAGGCTAATGGGCCACATTGCTCACCTGAGCACACTGGCTAGGAAGAAGCAGAAGTTGAGTATTGAACATGGGGGGAGCTTAAATTTACACTACCTCAGGATGCTTCCTTATCAATATTACTAATCATGGCTTTGCTATTCTTAAACAGAAGAATTTTAAAGGTTTTTTCCCTATGTATTCCTATGTATAACTCTGAACGCTCATTACCCCCACCCCACCCTAAATTTGAACAAATTTGAATCTACACTACCAGAGGATGCTTCTATAATAATATGACTAATCATGGCTTTGCTGTTCATGAGCAGATTTTTTCAAGATGATTCCTAATATATTCTTGTGCAAAACTTTGATCCTCTGTTGTCCCCCCCCCCCCCCCCCACCCCTTTCCTTTGGGGTCATAATTTGAACACTTGATTCTACAATACCTAAGGTTGCTTCTGTATAAATATGACTAATAATGGCTTACTTGTTGTTGAGAAGAAGATTTTAAAGATATTTCCTACGCACTGTGTATGATCAGGTTCTTACAAAGGATATAGAGGTTCTCCTTTTAGTACCAGTGTAGTGAGTTTATGATTGGAATGATTATCTGAGAGTATATCACACAAAATACTCTGGTTATTAATTTAAAGCACTCTACAGTAGAAAAGGATTTACTACGCAGGTAGGTTAAGGCTTCCTGTAGAATATGACAGTGCACTCTGTACCTTCACTTCTCTGAAGTACTAAAATATGACGTCATAATGGAAAATGACGTCAAGTCACTGCCAACTTGAGGTGCTATGACGGGGAGAGTGTCGTGAACTTTACACTTTATTTCAAACTGCATGTAAAATGCTAGATAGCTATTGCAAAATTCACGGGTTGTTAAAGGTTTTTTTAAGTCTTATATGTCCGAATATTTCAAAAATACACCGCTTACCCGTGGTCGGAGGTAGAATTTATTTTGTGTGTATAAAAGAGTCTGGCGCAGGTGATTAATGAGGATTAATCTGAAAATTTTTGTGGAAACCTGTAAGAAGAGTTTGTTCTCTAACTGAATCTTGCTTGGGAAAAATGTGTGTTGGCTTTGTTTTAATACAGATTACGATATTGTGTGGAAAATACCCTCAAGTTTGTAGGTAAGTTGAATTTCTCACGAAATATTTTGTACCCAAGTAATACAATGATTTTCCCCAAGCACATTTCGGGTACACACGGATACGATGAGTTTATTTATATAACAATATGTTAATAATTCTTTTGTTAATCAGCTGCGCCGAAGCGATTTATATGAAACACTTCAAAAAATTATAAATGACCGTCACGTGATCAACAAAGTCATGTGATATCATAACAAATATGTTAATATATAGCCGAGGAATCCCTCTGTATAAATTGGAAGTACTAAAATTCAATACTTATAAATTAAAACCAAAACAGACCTCGCAATGACATATTATGTTCTGGGCGCATTTTAAAGCTTCGGGAAGCCTTAACATAGCTGCGTAATAAAAAGTTTCAAAAATGCAATTCACTAAGCAGTAATTAACAACGATTGTATTGAAGCATATGGAGACAAGTGATTTTAAAAAAAAATCAAAAAATAAGAATATCAAAAAATACTATGGTGAAAAGATGCATTAAGACATTAGAAAAAGAATGACCATTGGAAACAATTTTTTTACTAGATAAGTTTTTTTAAAATTGATTTTTTATTAATTAAAAACAGAGGAAAACTAGAAATCTGACCTGTCAGCAAGGGCCCCGCCGAGGGGTAGAAATATAAGGGTGCAGATTAGGAAATGAAAATTTTACTTGATGAAAAAAAATTAAAATATATCAAGAAGAATAAGCAACAGCAGCTGCTAAATATCCAACAACCTGTAAATAGTATCCTTGTGTTTATATAAGGCAGTAAAAAACATCAGATCTATAATAACTCAATTAAATGTATATTTAAAGAAGAATGAAACATGTATTTTCTAAAATGTCAGCCTTCAGTGAATGCAAATATCACCCAGGCTTGACCTTTACTTCAAAACAAACATCAATGGCAGACAAAGGTGTCAATTAATCTTAAAGTGACAAAAAGAAAACCCTCTAAAATTTTCTGCAACCAGCAAGATAATCAATCCCAGGGGATTAATTATACTGCTCTCTCAACCTTTTCTTCTAAGTTTACAATATGAACTTTTTCAGCAATGATATAATGAGGTTATTATCTGAATATCTGTTAAATAAAAAGTATTCTAGAATTTACATAAGGCAGAGAAAAAGAAACTAAAAAGAAAAAGAAATAATAATAATAATAATAATAAAAGATATCTTTATCTATATATTGTTTTTAGAATTCAATAAAATCATAACTCATTGTGTATTTTACCAAAATAAAGTATGAATATTTATTAAAATCCACATTTCAGAGAATGTAAACATCATTCAGAATTGACCTTAACTTCAAAACAAACTTCATTTGCAGACAGAGGTGTTAATTAATCTCAATGTGACAGATAAAGATAAATGCTTTGGATTTTCTTCAAGAGGAAAGTTAATTAATCCCGAGAGACTCATTGCAGCCTTTTATAGTTTACAATAGGAACATTCTCAGCAGTTATCTCTCTTTGCCCAATCACTCTTATATAAAGATAAGGAATCTACCCCACCACCACAGCTCCAAACCCATTTACATAGAGAACCAAACTTAGCATCAAAATATGTCTTACTGCATATTCAACCAACCTACCAAATTTGAACTTAATTGATCAACCCTAAAAAAGGTTATTAGAAAAAAAACAGAAAAAAAATTGTGGACGGAAGAATGAGAGACGGACAGACAAACAGCCAGACAGACAGCTAGACAGACAGACGGAGTGATTACAATAGGGCACCCGCAAATCCTTGCGGGGCCCTAATAACTCTTACCAAAATTTAAGGTCATAAATTAGGATACATCCCACCCTTACATGCTAATAGTAATAAATGGGAATTATGTCTAAAAATAATGAGGATTCAACACCTACACATCTGTTATGTATTCCATTTCATTGAATCTGTTGCTATAAGGGATGGAATACCTCTTTATTGCTGATTCAAAATCCAACTTCTTCAGCTATCTTCTGAATGCCTGACTTTCCCAAAGCTTTGCCTTAAGGCCCTTTCACAATTGGCGCACGAGCAGACGCGACAAAATATTCGTACGACCGAAAAAAAATGATTTAGATCGTAAACTGTTGCCGAAATAATCGCATATGAAAAGTGTTCGTACGAAATTCGCAAGATCTAAAGCGACTGTTGTGCGATGCAAATGCATTAAATCTTGCGATATATCTTGCGTCTATATGCGACTGATATAAAATGAAAGCGAGTGTTGTAAGATAATGCGATAGGATCGCGCTAGTAATCAGGTGATCGGACGATTGAACGTGCGCCAATGCGATTGGACGTGCGGCGCTCTTGCGATCATGCGTACGAATACTCGATCGAGTGCATTTAGGCAACATCCATCAGCCACGCAATTCTAAATTTAGAGAACCCGACACAGTGCTGCAATTTTTCTTATTTCTTCCTTTAGAATGTGCATATTTAATAATTGACTGTATCGTTATGACAGCAAAGTGTTTTGGCGGTTTGATATCGTATTAATGTATATACATAATATATATGGTGTATATATATAAAATCTGCATGGTAAATTGAAGCTGATAAATCGTGCAATGATAGTAAAACGTTGCAAGATTACATGAGACACCATGAGCGACATTCTCATGGTCGCAAAACACACGCAGAGACAGCTGCGATTTATCTTACGACCTTTAAAAATCGTGCATCACTCTTACGAGTACACAAAACGTTGTAAGACGTTCGTACTAATGTTCGTGCGTTGCATTGCGATAATTTGGATCGCATTTGGTCGCGTCTGAATAGTGTGCATGTCCACTATTTTGAGGAGACTTGATGCGACCACTAAAACGCATGCAACGAATGCGAGACATTCTGCAACGTATGCGAGAGCTCGCGCGAAGCTAAAAAATTCCGATCGCAAAGTGTTGTAAAGTGCTCGTGCGCCAATTGTGAAAGGGCCTTTACATACCCTTAAGTTTGGCTAGTCCATTCCAAGGGTTGTCAGGTAATTCCATTATCTGAAGTCTTCAATGCGTTTTACCCAAATGCCCCTCAACCATTATACATGTACCTATATATCCCTATTTAAAAATTTGACCCACTGTTTTGGCCCCGCCCTACCCCGGGGTCATAATTTGAACAAATTTGAATCTATACTAACTGAGGATACTTCAATATTAATATGATCACTATTAATGGCTAAGCTGTTCATGAGAAGAAGATTTTTCCTATATATTCCTACAGTAAACTTTGACCCCCTGTTGTGGCACTGTCCCATCCCCAGGGGTCATAATTTGAACAAACCTGAATATACACTACCTGAGGATACTTCTGTTATAATATAACTAATCATGGCTTTGCTGTTCTTGAGAAGATTTTTAAAGACATTTCCTATATATTCCTATGTAAAACTTCGACCCCATCTTGTGGCACCGCCCTACCCCCGGAGGTTATGATATGAACAAACTTGAATCTAGAGTATGTAATGAAGCTTTCACATAAGATTCATCTTTTCTTGCCCAACGGTTCTTGAGAAGATTTTTAAAAGCTGCCATCAAATTTTCACGCATGCTTGATTATCTCCCCTTGAAAGAATGTGCGGCACTTCCTGTGAACAAACTTAAATCCACTTAACCCAAGGATGCTTTGTGGCAAGTTTGGTTGAAATTGGCCTAGTGGCAGGCATGGGGTAATCATAATCGAGTAATCGATTGTAATGATTACTTATTTTCAAGTAATCGGCAGTAATCTGTAATCGAAGAGATTTTTGATTACTTGTAATTGTAATTTAATCGATTACAGCTAAAATTATTAGTGTAATTATAATTACTTTTTCGATTACTTACATAAATGTTATTTAGCTTCAATGAATTTAACAAAAATTCAAATTAAGATTTTTTTTCATTCTAAATACTTTTCATTGAATTGAACCAAGTAATATCAGATCACTCTGAAGCTTATAAATCTTTAAAATAATTGTAAAGGAATATCCTTTCACTTGACTCATTGCTTACATGTCGCCCATTACAGGCAGTAGTTTGTTCTTTACCCAGGAGTAGAAGAGAATGACCTTGTTAATGACATTATCATTTGTGTAGGTAACCAAGCCCCCCCCCCCCCCCCCCCCCTAATCCTAGCAACCAAACAGTCCTTGTCCATCACCTAGCAACCAATACGCACGTAATTCATTCATTTTTTTTTTTTATTTTAATCAATACCTACTAACCATATCAACAATGCATGCATATAACAATAGATATGTTTAACTAAAAATTGAATACATGTATTTTGAAAATTGCAAAGTGAATGAGTGCATGACTTATCAATTATGCACAGAATCATGATAAAAGGTAAAACTCAGTAATACATAATCATACTTGACATGCCTTGATTGTGCTTAGTAGATCCTTGTCCAGGCCTAGATGGCTTAACTATATCGTAGAATTAATCTGTCTGTATTATACCTATCATTAGATGCTCAAGGGTCCGATAATCTACAAAAATTCTCCTTGCTCTCATCTAAAAACAAATCCAAGATCAAAATTATTTCTGGTTTTAAAAAGATTGACACACGGTATGTAAAATATATGTATATGATCGTATAACTTTTATGTTAATCACACATTTTAGATACAAAGAATTCTCATATAAGAAAATATCTGGAGGATATCATATCACTGTGGTAAATGGAAAATCTATCTTGGCCGACTCTCTAAGATTTTTTTTTCAATCTATCCACCGATGGAGTCCCCACTGATAGTCTTGCTAATGAAACACCAGGGTGTAAAGGTTTACTTCCCACACATAACTGTCTCCTCCATTGACAGACCCCAGAATCTGAGGGCAATAACAAGGATTCATGTAGTGCTGTCCAAAAGCAACTGCTGAAGAAAACTTTAAAGTATTTAGGACCGATTCAACACTTTCATAAAACAGCAATTCCAGCACATAAGACATTATTTGCCTTTAAAAATGTTCTCCTACTTGGGTAATGAGGAACCCGTAATAATTAGTCTATAGTCTAATTCAATATGCATTAAATTGAGTAAAAAATGCACATGTGAGCAAGCAGCCAAAATGCTTTTTGTATTAGTATTCATTAATGTAATTTTAGTAATAAACAACTTTTATTAAAACATTATGACCTTTAGTTTGCTTTTAAGCTTAAGATCATGTCATACAAGTTAAACAAAATCACACAATAATACATTAAGTTGTAAGGCCGATGTCTTAAAGTTTATAATTGTTTTTTTGCTAGGTGATTTCTGTGATAAAATGTTTCCTATATAACATACAGATGGACATACTACCCTCTTTAAAAAGAGACCGAATTCAGTTACATGTATCGCTAAGCTTTTTTTCTAAGTCAAACTTATTCAAATGGTCAATCTGTTTAAAATAGTAAATTTTAGTGAATTCTTACTAAAATACAGGAATTCCTTTGTTTAACAATTACATATATATGAATATTTTTTTAATACGAAACCAGATCTTTTAATTACTGAATAACATTTCTTAAGAACCAACCAATATTGTTAAACATAATAATCTCTTTATCACGCCACTTTTGTCCTATTGAAACTAGTGCGTGATATTCTAGTCCCTTTTTTCTCTTTCATTTTTGTCCCTTTGCAAAAGTTATATGGATATTTAAATGTTTTTGTCTAAAGCAGAAAGTAAATGACGTTATACCTGGATAAACATGCATTTATCAAAAAAGACTGACACTATAATCATTACTGGTGACGTATTGTGAAAAATATTCATTTACTAGATCACATCAATATTGACACGTCTGAATTTGTGTCTTCTTGGACATGTTCTATAATAGGGAAATATTTCCTTTAACAAAGTTCAATTTAAATAAAATTTGTGGAAAGACAAAACTAAACGAAAGAGACACAGCTCATGGTTATTAATATTAGAAATTTAACGTAGTGAACACAATTTGTACAAATGTTTTCTATTCTGCTCACGCATCTATGTCAATGTTACAAAAATTATTGTAATATGTTTGTTCTCTATGTTGTTATATAACAACTAAAGAGATACTTGTAAACTGAACCAGCTAGATCACATCAAAATTACGAGTATAGTAAGTCTCCTCTTTTAAATATAAAGAATTGTGTTGAAAGCTACGCCAATTTAGAATTGCATAACGTTGTCACGACAGCCGTCGTGTTCTGTTCATTCAGACACAACAAGATTTTTTTTTCTATTTACAATTTTTTATATATAAATAAAATCATTGTTAACAATATTTACACCTTATTTTTACAGTTATAATTCACAATATGTATATCTTAAAAGTCTCTTTCAATCCACGTTATCCTGGTGTTCGCTCACAACCACGTCCAGACACGCCCCGTTTCACGACGGACTCCCGCCAACTGGCTCCCAGTGGGTCTCCGGTCCGTTGAACGTCATAGCCAACAAACACATGACTAGATATTATCAGGATTATATCAGGAACCTTTAAATTAAATACCATTTTTAAGTCACAGGTTACGTATACCTTAAAAAAGACTAGTCACCATTGACTATCATTGCACAAATGGCACACCGTACAAACAGTAAATCTAACCAAACACTGTTATATATGTAGACAGCGTTAAGAATACACAATTTCTTAACACAAGTGGTTTTAACAACTAAACCCACGACACCGACAGTATAAGCGGCAAAAAAAAAAACCAAAACAAAATACACTGCGTGCATACATAACTTAGTACATGCACAAAACCAGAACATTACACGCATGAGTAACTCTACTCAGCAAAACTTGTATACGTAAATAGTAACAAAAACATTACTTAACCCGTTTTCTTACAAAGTTAACAAATCTTAATGCAATATCAAAATACTAAGTAATAAGAAAATTTAACTTACCCCTCATGGAGAAATGGTTACCGTTGTAAAAAACTACCTATTGACACATCTTGGATTGTACGTCAAGCATGTAAAAAGTATGAAAACGTGGACCCCGGCTACGTGGTCAAAATACTCCAAATACAATAGGCCGTAACTGACCAATGCCTGCAATTTCTAAATTTGAGGTTCATTAGAGGTAACAGAATAAAGAGGTCTCGTAAAGGAAATATAAGTAAAAATCATAAACATAAGTAAAACAATAATCAGGATTAAATTTTGATTGTGACAAACGTACACTATGATAACAAATGTTTTCTAGATTTTTGATCAACAGTTATGGGCCAAGAAGCAGATACAGCCCAACACTACATTGAGTGTGACACAGAATTCTGCAGGGATTTGAGTTTTACTGCAAAACATGTCAACAGCGAATCTGTGACCAATGCAAACAGCCACATCTAGAGCAGAACATTGGACATGAGCTTGTTCTCTATGACGAGAGAAAAAGAAAAGTTCCTTAAGAGAAATGTAGGATCGATCCACCCCACACAAAACATACATGTATGACTACTGTAATGATTACCTGGACTCTGCCTCTTCTGTCGCCTCTTCGCAAGATCACAGTAATCATCTAAACAATGACCTTGAAACCATCTTCAATGCCATCTTACAGCAATGTCTGAAGTAAATGACAGACATATGGAAAACAGTCGTTCCTAAGGCAAAAGATAATGTAAAGGCACTTGAAGAAAAAAGGGGAAAATGGCTAAGTTTTAAAAGGAGTACTTAAAAAGAATTTGATTAATAAGAATTATAGTGATGTCGGTACCTACGATCTACGACCTTGATCTTTGTCTATAAATTCATAAGTAAATATGTTGCCTTAGGTCCCATTCAAGCATTTTTAACTCATGTAGAGATGCATATATCAAAGAAAGGCTTCAAATTTAAATCTTTACTCGGCACTCTGGGCCATTACGCAATGAAGGTTCTCTCTAGTGCCAAATCCTAGATTGACATAGGGCCTCAGGATTAAGATCTCATCCATAGGATCCGCTTTTTCAGTTCTAATACCGGGCGCTTGGCAAAGGAACAGTCGCTACCTATGTTCATGTCTTAGGTTTGAAGCGGCGCGGCGAAAGAGAATCAAATAGATTCAAGCATGTAACTTCGGATCAGCAGGCTGTTGTGACCGATCAAATTTATTATTAATTGGTTTAATCTACGTACAAAGTTTCAATAATTTATGACACCGAGTTACTACAGAACTACAGATCATATTCTCCTTATTGATGATTTCTTTATTATGTAATCTGGTTCTCGTGTCAGTGAATCTTTGTAAGCCTTTAGTGCCCTGTTTTAATCTTTTATATTTCACTGATAGAGAACCAAGTATGTACCAGGATAGGTTTTACACATACCAATGT